>NW_021635443.1:155000-182732 GCF_004799145.2 Neltuma alba | reverse complement strand
TCCCACAAAACCGGTTCTCTTACACCAAACAAGTTCAAAGCTATAAGTAACAAGACTCGGTCCTGCTCTGTTCTAAATCTAAAGGCACAGGTTTCAAAACAAATAAAGAAAGAGTGGAATAAGTTATTCCAAACTTACTTTCATCAACGATCTACGACCACTCTGATCTAAGGCGAAGCTTATCATAGACAAATATCACAAAAGCAAGATTCCAATAGTAACTTCCTTATTCGATAGTACACTCTTTCGCTTATTAACAAGACTTCCGTCGATTTCCCCTCGAGGTTGACCTCACATCGCTTTATTCAAATACGATAATTAAGTCAGGGGTGGCTAAAAAGCGATTCTTTCAAAATCCCCCACCTTAGAAGAGAAGCAAGAAGAGAAGAGACAGTCTGACTATCTCTTGTGCCAGAATTCAGGCTCAAGGCCACTTAACGAGACGAAAAAAAAGAGATTCATCTCACTCCCTCGCCTTAGATGCAAGCTCTATTAAGCCCCCACTTTTCTTTCTAGATGAGGGATAATACTAGCCAAAAGGGGACATTTAGAGGTTGTTAAGAGACTTCCGCAGGTGGAATGAATGCTGCTCTTGTTCTTTCAAGGGGCGCTCATTAAGCAGCCTTGGGCAAACCTTTGGGATAGATTCCCTCAACAGATACTTTCAATGCGAGAAAGCCAGCAGTTTAGGTTCTGAGCTAAGCATTCGTGAAGCCAATCCCTTCTGGGTTCATCCCTGCTCTTCCCGTCTTTACAAGTCAACAATCGCCTTTTCTTTCCTATTAGTAAGTCAAATCTGGCTGTTCTTTTATTCCAGCCTTGCATTGGTGAGGAATTACCTTATTTATTCCCTCTATTAAGAGAAAATACTACCACCGGGATTCTATTACCATAGATAGGCGCAGCAAGCTCGCTTCCCACATTTTATTCTCTGCTTTCCTTCTGAATGAGAAGCTCCTTTGGTTAGTAGAAAGGGCTACCACATTTCGTAATTTCGTAATCTATAAGTAGAGTGAGTTGGGGAAGGCACCCTCAACAGCTTTCTTACTGGAATAGCTTGGCCTTCCGTGCCGGCGTTAGTGTCAATTCCGTCCCCAGGCTGGACCTTCTCCTGTCTAAAGCGCGGCTGGTATCCTGCGTCCCTCTCCTTTCAGTCGAGCGACTCCGTACCTATCGCTCGAGGCACTTCCTCCTCTGAGGGTTAGGATCTTTGGATCGGTCTCACCTCGATCTCTGATCTATAACATTCCCTTACCTTCCTCTCTCGTGCAGGTGCTGGAGAAGGAAATCAAGATACATTTTCCCTCTCGCTTCAGCTGCCTACGCTCTTCTCCTTTCAGTCGAGTGTTTTTCAATTCTCTCTAGTTACAGAGCGAGGAAAGTCTTCTCTGCCCCGAAGTTCAAGCAAGTTCCCATCCTCGGACTATCGGTTATCACTTCCTCTCGCTTTGCTCGAGATCTCCGAACCTTCCCTTCTATCTTGAAAGCGTCCTTAAAGGGAGAGTCACTTCCTACCTCATATAGCTATATGAGTCACTTCCTACCTCTCCTTTACAGTCGAGCTAAATAAATCCTCTCTAATACCACCCGGCCTAGCTATCGTAATGCGTCCCGATGAACGGCTTTACGTCCTAACACTATTGAGTTTGCTGGTTCCCGAACGCTAATAAGAATCATGTAATAGAATCAAATCAGTTCATTTCTAAATCGCATTTCTGGGAAAGCTATATCTTTTTTTCATAGTGAAGTAGCCCTCTTTTTGATGTCTGAGTGCCTCCCGTGCTGAGAAATTTCCTAGGCTAAGAAGGACAGCAACTTCAATTCAATGACTCAAACTATCTTTCCTCTCCGCAATAGAATTTCTTAATGTTGCCCTAGGCATTACTACTCATGAATGGGATCTTTTCTGCAGGAGCGAAGGTGTTTTCAGCAAGTGGAGGCAAGGCTAAAAGTTGTCTAAGGTACCCGAGCGTAACGATTTGTTGAGCTAAGGGCGAGCTGTCTTGAATTTAGGTTGTGGCTTAATTGCGCTTATCTTGATTATCCTAATAATCAAGACTAGTCGGTGAAACTCCCTCAGAGCAAAAGATAAAGAAAGACTCCCGAACCAAAGAAAGAGATGAATCAGTCCATCTCCCATAAACTAGCTAATATCCGGATTAGTCCTCAGGTGTGGAAACTTACCCCTAATCTAAGGGCATTCCTATCTCTCCTCTATTTCGAGGCCCTCTGCCGAGTGTCGAGTTAACTTATGCTTCCTGTCCTAACTACTTCGCCTAAACCTTTTCAGAGGTCAGGAATTTACTCTATAATAAATAACAGATAACTAGAGCTGTAAGGTCAAATCAAATTTCTATATCAAGATAAATAACCGGCCCGGTCCTTAGATTTATTTACGGCCTTCGAGGAGCCGTATGAGGATCTCATGTACGGTTCTGTAGTAGAGATGGAATTGAGAAAGAACCATCAACTATAACCCCAAAAGAAAGAACCAGATTCCGTAAACAACATTGAGGAAGAATGAAAGGAATATCCTCTCGAGGTAATCATATTTGCTTCGGTAGATATGCTCTTCAGGCACTTGAGCCCACTTGGATCACATCTAGACAAATTGAAGCGGGGCGGCTGGCATTTCGTGACATTGCCCGCCGCGGTGAAAAAATATGGGTACGCATATTTCCAGACAAACCGGTTACAGTAAGACCTACAGAAAGACGTATGGGGTCAGGAAAAGGATCTCCCGAATATTGAGTAGCTGTCGTTAAACCAGGTAGAATACTTTATGAAATGGGCGGAGTCACAGAAAATATAGCCAGAAAACCCTATTGCAATAGCAGCATCCAAAATGCCTATACGAACTCAATTCATTATTTCGGCAAAATAATTAGAACCAAAGGAAAGAGCGATGATTCTCCTTTCTTTCTGGGTGGGTTTCATCCCTAATAGAGAGGACTGACCTCTCTTGAACACATTCTATCACTCTCTTTTCTGAGCTGGGAATACTGTCTATCAGTCTAATTTCAGTCTCAAGACAGGGAGTCCCTTACCTTCTTTATCAGGCTTAGACGGGGAATGAGAGGAAACCCAGCTAAACAGATTCTATTAAAAGGCTACCTTTGCCTCAATCAATGGGAAGAGAACTGGGACATTGAGGCAGAGAAGCCAAAGTCTACTAGAAAGGACTAGTCCGATCAATCAGAGGCTGTCATAGCCTAAAGAGATGTTAGTGGATACAGGATAAGAAGAAATTCTCAGGCTTTGCCTACTTTGTAGCTTCTTCTACGGCTTAGCGCCTCCGTCAGTTCCGGCTGAAGATAGGGGAGGGAGCTTGAATATACTATTGATCAGTTAGCTTCTAAAGTAGTAGATTCCAAGGCTGCTTTTCCTATTGCTTCTAAAGTTAAAGTAGCTGATTCGTTAGTATGTTCCCCGGGTAAAGGGGAAGAATGTATTCAACTGAAACCCCCTCTATAACTTAATAACTTACCAAGGAGCTAGTGTTACTACGGGATATGGCAGATCAGGCTATTGGCATTTCATCCCTGGGCTTAGGGATAGAATCGGAGCTAAGAAGAAAGGTTGCTTTCCTTACGATCTGCCCTTTAACTAGTTAACCCTACTTCCTTACTAGTTGACTTGCTTGCTGCTCAATCGGGAAATGCTACTGTCAAGATTAGAGCCGCTATATTATATGTTCTTTCTAGTCTTCAGTCCTCTATTAGACTTCTCTACTCTGTCATTTCTGCCCAGAGGAAAAGGGGATTTTGTGCTGTGAAGGTGGGATCGGTACACACGGATAAGGACTATCATGAGGCTCTATGTACTTCATTCCGTTTACCCCGCCTTCCGAATTCTACATTTCAAATTTTCCATGGAATAAGTAGGATTCAGGTGATAACGGGGATAACCATTGCTGTGTGTGGGTGAGGAGAGAAAAAAGATTTTCTACCTTGGGTTTAGGGGATCCTTCCAAATCATAAGCCTTCTCCAGTGCCTGGGTGGGTGCGCGAAATCATCGATTCTAAGTGCGGGATTCCACTACCCTTAAATCAGTAGGGCAAGTCAATTTTACCTTCCCCGCTGGAGGATTCTGTAACCACTAGATTCTTTCGAGGGCTTGGTTTGGAGATAGCTGCAGGTTCTGAAATGCGGACTCCTCACTACGGGGTCGGATGAAGGGATTCGAAAGACAGCATGGATCGGGGAGAGGGGAAATTTTACAGCTCTATTGATCGAGAAAGCTTGGGCGGACCCCCAACCATTAGCACATTCTAAGATTCAGATGACTAATTGGCTGGAGTTGCAGAGGGAGAAAGGTGAATCCGCTCATGATGCGTGGAAAGTAGGGGAAGAGTCTGATTCAAAACTGTCTGCGATAGATCACGTCGAACTGAAGCACTTAAGAAAGAAGCTGAGAACTTTTGGTTGATTTGATGCTCATTCTGACACGGTTCATATAAAGTCACAGCACAGACATAACCTGGTTGCTGCTACTAGTCAGGCTCATCAAATGCAAACATGGCTCTTGTTGGCCTTGGCCCGGCCGTCAACTGCTTCAACAGCAGATGCGGCTGACCTAGATGTCCCATCAATAGCGAAGGAAGAAGATGAGCTGAACGCCGCTTTGCCGGAAGGGAATGCGCTAGCCGCATTGAGTAGCCATAAGAGTTAGAAGACCGCAGAAAGAAGCACGACGACTACTATCTGAATAAAATCCATCGTCTTCCTCCATAGAAGAAGTCTCCTTCTCTATTAAATGAAATGAAAGTCAACACCCATCAAAGAGTTTGCTTTAGGGCCTATGGCCTTTTCATGATTGACCTTGCACCCATCAGCCGAGGGGTTTGCTTTATCATTCTCCTTGAGAGGTAGCTTAGTAGCTTGAGTCTCACGCTCTTTCTCATGCACGCTAACAGCAACATGCTTCTCACGTTCACCACTCTTAGTGCCATGCAGGCCTTGTACACGTGCTTCTCCTTTTGGTTGCCATGCATCCAGGGGCAGTATGGGTCCAGATCAAGATGGGCATGAGCTTGGGCTTTAAAGCCCAAGAACCCGATGCCCATTCAATAGAAGAAGTTTTTCGACCTTCGGAACCTGGTTATGAGATTCGATCGAGATTCGTTGTTCGATCATGAAGCAAGCATTTTTCGTCCAGCCGGAGGAATAGTAGTTATTTCACCATTTGAATAACCTTGAAAAAAGCCTTCCTCAGCAGAGAACAGAGAGGTACTACCTACTTTCTTCCATTTTCCTTTTCTGACTGCTGTCTTAAACCTTTCTACTTTAACACAGGCACCTAATACATCCGGGACAGAAGTTGGACCGAATCTTGCAGCACCCCAACCACCTTTGGAGGAAAGCCAGATGGGACCAATCGAGGAAGCAGATCAAATTCCAACAACTGAAGACCGGGATCCATCTCCACCAACCAAACTCAAAAAAAAACGCATTCCTTCCTCCATTCACTAGCAATGAGCTAAAGAGCAATGAGCCCATTGGGCAGTCTTTACCCTTGCTCTTTGGTCCCCAAAAGCTACTGAAAGTCCTAATCGAAGAGCCATATATTCCAGTCCGGATCGAGGAGACAAACAACCAACTAGCTTATATCCTTAACTGCTAAACTGCTCCGAGTGGTTAGCGAACTATTGAAGTAGATAAGTTCCAGTCCGCATTGAGGAGACAACCCCAAGCAAGCAAGGTGAAGCAGAAGCAGCAGCTCTAACCCATTTTACCTTGGGGACAAAAACAAGCTCCAAAGAGAAGTCCCGAGAAGTACTTCTCTTAGCCATTTTCTAGTTGTTCTTCCCCTCCTTCCTCACTACGCTTTGCTTGACTTGAGTTGGGAAGAGTCATATTCCTATTATCAAACTCCCCGTAATGCTTGTATTCCCCTACTGACCGGAAGGAACGGTTCCCTACTCGCTTGCTAATGGACTATGGCCGGAACGAAGGCACGAACGAATAGAAGAACTAAGAATAAGAATTACATCAGTTCGAAAGTTCGGAGATAGATAGTCTCGCGCAGGAGTTGGTGATAAATCAAACTCCATAGCCTTTCCTTTAGCTCTAGTGAAGGGACGCCCCTTTAGCCCTAATAGCATCACATCACATCACCTACGTAATAAGAGGTCCTTACAAAGGTTCAGTCTACAGATATGTAGAACTAGAAAGAGAAAAGGCCAACTGTTACCAAGTTAGAAAGAGGTAAAATGAATGTGCAGAGTCTATGTACAGGTGGAAATTGGTCCTAGATAATTGTTTATCATGATTGGTCTCGAGAATGTAGTTCGACTAATGATCAAAGAGGTACGAACAATAATGACAGAACAACGCGGAGGCGGAGCAAGTAGAAAATTCTTGCCATCGATGGTGGGCTGAGAGCCTCATTCATCACATCAATAGCTATTTGACCAGGAGATGTGAGACTCTAAGTACCATTCCCAGACATGGCCTCTTGTACGTGATCTTGTCCACGCTCAGTCTAGCCTTACTCAACACTAGATGAAAAGTGCGATGTAATGGATTCACGAAACCTCTTTCGGTCTTGCTCCGCATTCGATATGGGATATGGAGGTTGCACGGTGGTACTCTAACCTTCTGTAATAGGTAACTTCCGATCTAAAGATGAGTAGACCTCGGCATTTATTCTATCTTTCCTTGTCTTCCACAGGCCTACTCAATCGGATTATCTTATCTTTCAAGCCTAATTTAATTGGTCTGCAATCATTTACTTATGGTTTGTTGAATGAAGAAGAAGCTTGTTTCAAGATCATCTGTGCCTTCCGCAGGCACACCAGCCCATCTCACTCCAAGATGGATTATTCTAATTATGAAGGCATGGCCCTATACAATACAATGAAAAGCGGCTTACATGATCCGATTCTATTTCAAGATCCCTGAGTGGGGGAAATGTTCGGGGTTTTGACCTGAGCCACGTCGACGCAGACCAGACGGAATCCAGACTTTGGGCTTAGTTTAGAGTTCTGCCTTCTAGGCTTTTCCTGATTAAGGAAGAAGTCCAATGAAAATTGTGACAGTTGGAGGAAATTTCAATTGGCTTACTTTGACTTGTAGGCATAGCATTAGCCTATTTCCGCGAGTCAGACAGCCTTAACGCCCTTTTGGTGCTATCATCGTATATATAATAGAAGTGATCTGTTTATCCGAGAGAAAATCTTAACAGTATTTAGATTTACCTTTTGTCTTAAATTTGCCTTTCTTGTTGGAGGGGCTATTCCCAGGATCAGGATTGATCCTCCCAGGATTTAGCCTAGGCCTTGCTTCCCTTCTTTCGTGCGGGGCTATGCTGGCTTTCCTGAGTTGGGGCTCAGGGAACATGCCAGGTCGGTCTAGCCGTCAGCCCTTCTTCTCGAGCCAGGAGCCAGCCGTTTTTTGGGCTTTTTGGAATGAATGAATAAAAACTTCTGTACAGGTAGTAAATATGCCAATGACTTCTGGGATTAAGCTAGGTAGCAAATTGGCCTCTGATATTGATGGCCTGATCTCATTATCATGGGAATACGCCTTAATTAAGACCAAACCATAGGAAGGATGGCGGAATACAAAGTCAGGGCTAGGCCGATCGTCGATGAAAAAGGAAACAATGGTGTGTGGAGATGCTGGAATGGGTATATCTTCAGTATTTGCTACTCGGGGGAGAAAGCAATGAAATAGATTGTCCCTAAAGTCAAGCAGAAGTTAAATAAAGAAAGAACGAAGACGTAGCATGAATCGAAAGCAGCGAAGGCTTAGAAGACTATACGTGTACTACTAGACCACCAAGACTGATAGGCATTCCTACCTAAAGGGGCGGGTCTATTAGACGATCCACCATCACCTCAAGAACCAATACCAGACTGACGACAGTATCAAGCTTATTAAAAAAAGAAAAAATACATCTTTTTTAGGCGAAATCCCTTCCTCAAAGGGCTTATCCCCAGAGCAGAGGGGGACCCCGGTCATCCACCGTATAGTACCTCGGGGTCAGTAGCAAACGAAAGCGAGCACGAAAGGAAGGCTTAGACCAGCTCCTTGTAGTCCAATTGTCTTTGTCCCAATCCAATGTCTGTGATCAAGCCAGAAAGAAAGAATAGCTTAATAGAGAAAAAATTCGGTACAGATTAAAGGAAAGGTTAACAGCAAGAGCAGCGGAATCCGGCCTCTGGCCACTTCACTACCGTCTACGCAAAAGTAATGAAATAATTTAATATGTTTTCTTGCGTTTCACTCAATTGGATTGCTGCTTAAAGAGAGGACTACAGGAAAGAGAGCACCGGAAAAGATCAATCTAAACCCACAATGGTAACTATCACAGAAAAGACAGCATAGCATCGGTTCACCCGAAGTGAACCCAAGGTTATAGATATCCTGCACTTCTTCTAAAACTCTTAACGACAGAGTACTTAACAATAGGCTACGACAGACAGAGACACAAAAAAGGCAACAATACAAGAGCAAGCATCTGATCGAAGGGCCCAAGTCACTCAAAGGAAATAAAGTAGGGGGGAAGCAACCTCTTCTACTTAATATATACACCAACCCAATCTCAATACAACTTATGGAGAGGCAAAAATGGAAGCCCACGGAGCCGTAACTAGGTCCAGTCCAACAGCGCCCATTCAGGCGGATACCTTAATAAGGATGATCGATAAGAAAGGTCAACCGAAGCACGGATTCCCACTACTAATCCATTCTTAAACGTGAGTGGCCCTAGCTCCAGCTACAGGCGCTATAAAGCCCGGATAAGGCCGCGAGCTGAGCAAGGATATTCTATTTAATTAAGATGGACTTAGCCCAGAGGCATATCGTTACCCATAGCCCATGGATCACTCACTACAACAAAGAGTGCTAAATCACCCTCTTCTTCGGCAAGCCGTGGTTCGAGTCAATCAAGAATCCTGTTTTCGATCTAGTAGCTGTTCCTGGTCCGTGTCTTGGAGCTAGTTGCTTCTTTACAAAACCTCGATCTGTCATTACATATGATATATCGAGAGAAAAAGACGTAATTCTGATGAGAAAGTAGATCTGGTTCCGAGATCTAGAAAGTGGTGAATACAGTTTACAGTTAGTGAAGCTAGACCGGAAAATGGGGTCTCTCTAGAAAAGAGGTCAGCCTTAATTAAGTTCTAGCTTAGACTGAAGAGTTGTAGCTTTGCTTTCTTAATCTCTGTGATACTAAGAAATGCCAAAACCCCGCAAGCGGAAGGAGCAAAGAATGCGAATGGGTGATGTACTTGGTTTGCCTTCGCTGTACAATCGAATCTGTCAGTCTGCATAATAAGAGCAAGAATGAGACTGAATTGACACTCGCGTACACCTCTTAAAGTAAGCGACTTCTGTCGAAGTTCCAATAGGGTGGTAGTAAATCCGATGTAGCTAATCCGACCGGCATTAGTAGACGAATACAAATGAATAGATTAGCCCTATGCTACTGAGAAAACTCTCAGTCAATACGTGGATGCCTCTGCATATGATAACAAGAGGCATAGCCAATTCAAAGTAAAATCCACCTATATGTAAGCAGACAGGAAAAAGATATGGATTCGTACGCAAACCAGACTACCTCTATTGACGGCCTGGAAAGCCTATTTCTTAGAACTAAGAAACAATCAAAGAATAGGAAAGGCATACTCCGCTACTAAGGCGGGAGATGAAGGAAAGACTCCACCTATTCGGCAAAGAACCAGCGCTTTCCAGATTTAGAATCCGGATTTCCTACCGTTCTACTGGCAAGATTAAGAATATTGATTGAGTCAAGTTATTTCCCATCATAAGGCTTTCTATCTATAGATTGAGCCATTACACCAAGGAGCAGATTGAATCAAGTTACACTAGTGAGATTCAAAAGCTGTAATGGGAGTCTTCCTTCTTCTTTACCGGTTGACTGTAACAGCCCAGAAGGGACGAAAAGGAAAGGGGGAAAGCCGGAGTGAAGTGGCCAAAAAAAAAAGTCTTGTATGAAATTCAATTGCTTGTTAGGAGCTTTGGAGCGATAGCAGAAGCGAGAGGGTAGATGAGCTCGATCGTAGGGAGAGGATAAGAAAGTCTCAGTTCTCAGTGTTAGAGTAAGGAAGCGAATGAGCTGAAAGAAAGCCTTGCGAGGTAGGAAGTTACTTGATCAACCGGTAATCTTTCTCTTTCTTTCCATCTCCTGCGCGTGCGCGTAACGTAGTGCCTTTGAGTAGCAGCTTGGTGGACTTTGATTACTTTATATTAGATAATTACGATCCGATAGATCCTTCTTCTAGTTCCTTTCTTGAAGACTGGGAAGAGGATGGAATTTGCTTAGTGTGAAAGGCTTTGGAACTTGCTTGTTCTTGTATGAATTACTCGAAGAGTAAGGAAGAGAAAGAAATCCTATAGCTTAGCTTGAGTAAAGCCCATTAGTATTAGTAGTAATTGGATCTTTTCTAAGGTTTGAAGATGCTGTACCGATAGGTGCAGGAGAAGGATTGCTTGTGAAAGGAACGGAGGCACGTAAGTTCTCGACCAAAGAAGCAAGGGCCCGAGCGCAAACGCGCGAAAGCCGGTGCTTGTTCGCTCCAGCTCCAGTTCCCGACTTGCTTCCGCTAGTTGGACAATCTGCTGCGGTATCTTCTCTTTAAGATTCCCGATATAAACCGGGAGCCGATCCAGGCTCGTAGTGCCTCCACGTCCTCAGGCAATGCACCACGGCTGTTATCTCTTTCTCTGGGACTGGGACCGCGCCTTTCTGTCTCGTTGAGCTTCCGGCTCTCATATGCTACTGGGTGTCCCTCCTGGACCAATACTCTTCCAATGGCATAGTCTGATGCTTCAGTGTGCACTTCGAAAGGTACAGTATAGTCTGGCAACCTCAATACAGGTTCCTCCGTCACGGCCCTCTTCAAGTCCTCAAAAGCTCGCTGACACTTGCCCTATCCCCTTAACTTAAAGCCAATGCCAAGGCTTTCTTCAAAATATCTGTGAGTGGACTTCCTAGAATATCCAGTGATGAACCGACGGTATTAGTTCAAAAGGCCAAGAACTGATCGTAGCTCGGTCACGGGGACTCCCCACTCTTCTATTGCCTTCACCTTCTGCTTGTCCATCCTAATCTGGCCATCCCCTATCCCAATGCCCTAGGAACAAGACTTCTCCCCCGGGAGTAACTTCAGTACCTAGGACTACAGTCCCAGGATGCCAAACATACATTGAAAGTGTCAACGTTGACTCACAAGCGCCACCCTCACCGGGTCAATCCGGAGAAGGGCAACTGCTTCTGTAGGTAAGGACTCAAATAAAGATTTTCATTTATAGAGTTCGTGAACCAACGAGTTATGGTCCATGTAGTAGTATTATGCGTTGGACCGGGTATAGCTGTTTACACCTTTCAACTACTATTACAGCTATTAGACTGAATAAAATCTTAGTGTGGTTAAGCCGGTCAGAAGTTGTTCCATCTCCGGTTCTTGGTAATGCCATCTGTCCTTTTGTGCCTCATAGGCTGGCTCCAATAATTGCTTGTCTAAAGACTAGATGCTGGTAATGCTGAAGTACAGTAAAGTGCTCCTCCCCAGGTCCACCGTCGTCAACTATCGATGACCTGCCTGAAGTCTTCTTCCAGCGCTTCATAGTCTTTATCGTACACCAGTAGAGCTGCTCATCAAAAAGGTTTCCCAAGTCGTGTTGCAACCAGATGACTCCATCTCTCTCTTGTATTGTGTCTTGAATCCTCAGAATCGGTGTCTGATGGTCTTCATCTCCGCTGGAATATTAACTTGACGTTTTGGCTTCCTCCTTCGATCCGTCTTACAAGTGCAGGGTAACACCCTGGGCCGGATCTACTTCATCGACTGTGTGCTTGCCGCCCAATCCTTCCCAACTCTGGCCGCCTGTAGCTAATGTTTTCCGAGTAGCGTCTCGTAAGCACCTTCGTGCTGAGCCGTCAGAGCACAACACAAAAGTTGATGCTAAACTAAAGGTGCTGGATACCTTCTGCCTCAAACACTTCTCCAGCGGCTTTACTAGTCGCTGGTCTGCCATTCTCTGTGTCTAAAACTAGAAAAATGAATCAGAACATCGGCTTACCAATCGCCTACCATGTCTCCTCTGTAAGGTCTCTTTACACCCTCCGTCCACCATCGTACTCTGTAAAGTCAAGTGTTTCGCCTATCTCCATCTCTCGAGCGACTTCCAAAGCTTTCGCCTCTTGTGCGATTTGCTATCGGTGTCGCTGCTCTTCTCCTTTCTCCCATTCTTTCTTTCTCTAGAATTTAGATTCAATATCAATTCTAACAAGACCGTCCAGCCTTGCCATTGCTTATTTGGTGTTCCAGGAGCTCTCTACTGCATATCGAGACAATCGGCCTATCCTGGAGTTTTACACAATAATGAGGGACCATTGGCACCAGCCCTCCTCCATGGAGGAGGAGTTATGTTCTACATATTCCGCCTGTGGCTGTGCCAAGAAGCAGCAGAAGGCCCGAGATCCGCAACGTCTATTTCAGTTCCTCATGCACCTTCGCCTCGAGTTTGAGTCCATCAGAGGCCAGCTCCTGCACCTATCGGTACAGTAAAAGAAGGAGAAGAGTAAGCTTTTGAAGTTGACTTGTTTGTTGGCTTTCTAGCTAATGAATGCGCTAAAACCCTCTCCTGTACAGTTGATTGCTAACCTGATCGTGCTGTAATTATTTAACTATAATTGAATATTGAATAAGTAGTATCAAAAAAACTATATTCAATTTGGCTTAGCTGCCTTAGCGTGTGAGCTCAGCAGAGCAAGACAGACACGGCTTAAGCTTAAAGAGCAAATGTGGAGATGAGAGGGGAAAGGCCACCCCTGCAATCTTCACTCCTCTCGCTTCGCTCTCCATCTACGTTATTTCTCCCAGAGTAAGGTTACGCAGTACTCTCCCGATAGCGAGAGGTATGAAATTGCTTACTCGTTAGAGTAAGGAGCGGAGCAGCTGTCAGTCCTTTTCCTGAAAGTCTTCTTCTTCTCCTTCGCCCCAACAGTCACTTCACTCTCCCTAGGGATTCATTAAGAATGAATATTCTATTGCTACGAGGAAATACTGGTTCCCTCCGGGCCTGCGGGGCAGTTACACTTCTGTCATACCAGATCGACTCGACTATCATCCCATACCAGCTTTTCAAAGAAACTTGCCCAAGAACAGAACCTGCTATTGCTATCCCAGGTATTACCGGTGGAACTGCTATTACTGTTAGCCCTCATTATTACTCCCTGGCCTCATATTGACTCATCTGGGTCGGCATCGACGGACTTAGCACTCGCTGGAAGCGAAAGCTGCTCGAGAGCAATACGAAGAGGAATATAGGGGAAGATAAATTAGAGTATCCCTCTAAACTTAAAAGTATATCCTCCGGGACGAAGTAGCTTGACTGTAAAGGAAGGAAATCCATCATTATACAAAAACCATCGAAACAAATCTATCTCTTATCCTTCTTTCTTTAGCTCTTCCAGGAAAGCTATTCTTTCTATTTCTATGGAGGGGAACTTTCACCCTAAGGCTTATGGGAAACTCTCACTCGTTGGCATGAAACTGGCTTACTCTAAGGCTTGCTCACCCACTAAAGCCAGGAGCGAAAGAAACAGCTTTGATAAAGCCAAGCACTATACCTCCGGACTAGGGATAACATAAAAATCCTCAGTCAGGTCAGGCAGAATTAAAGGCAAGGCAGAAGGAATATCTTTAAACTTTTAAGTATCGTTATTTCATCCCCTCGCTCGTATGGAGCTTCCCCATAGGGAAATCTCGTAGCGTAGGGAACTATTCGTTCGCCTGGACACCCTTCCGCGGTAAAGCTTTTCAAGGAGATGGACTACTTTCTAAACTACGATAGATATGGAGCGGATGGCGTACTGATAGATCTCCTATTCGTTCGTTCTGGATCCAGCTGATAAAGCCCTTTGCTTTAAATTAGTAAAGCGCTAACGAGCAAAGCGAGAGAGTTGCTAGTATTCCTTCAGAGACTTTCTTTTTTTATTTCTGGCTGGGCTTACAGAGGCATTCAACTTGACGGAGGGCTGTAAACAAATAGTCTCTTTAGTCCCATCCCTACCCGGATTTACCTTAGTAAAAGTTGCTCTTAACCCAGCTCTCAAGTTAGCTCGGTACGGATGAGAGGATCGGAGGCTATGGTGGGACGTATGGCACTATCTGATTCATGGGAGTGGGAGTCGAGGACACGGCCTGTACTGCAGGAGGTTTTCTTCGGATCTCTTCCTCGTAGTGATCTACAGGTTCAGGAACAGCGGGCTGATTCTGAACTGGAGGGGGGTACTGGGTCTACAGGTCTAGCATCTGCTACTCTTGGTTGGCTTTGTGGTTGTGGATCTGTGTCCCCGGGTGGTAGAAGGAGGGTTTGTTCCTTGAGCAGCAGGTGCAGCCAGGGTATTTCCGATGGCTACCTGCGAGGTTAATTGTGCTAGCATCCGGGAAATCTCAGCTAGTTGACGGCTAACCGCCTCGTTAGAAAGTTGCTGATTTGCCGGGGCTGTAGGGTTCAGCTGGTGGTTAGAGCCAGTGGACTCTTCATTGTCCCCATCATAGAGAGGGTCCCTGGTGCCTCGGTGACTGGCGTTGTAGGCCATGATCTCTGGGTCTGATTTACCAAGGCGTTCTAGGTTCTCTATTTTGACTAACTTCCTGGACGGGCCTCTAGTAGATGACTGTCTAATAGGGAAAGCTCTTTTACTCTTAGCTCTCGCCTTACCATGTCAGATAGAATCTCTAGCCCCAAGATCAATCGATTCTATTATATTATCCCTTATACGACTTACAATCTAGTTAGACTTACCAGGAGAATCTATCTCTTAGCGTTAACCTATAGTCGTCCTTCTTATCCATATTACTAGCCTTCTTATAGCTATTTTACCTCCTTTCTGACGAACTGAAGTAATTCTTAACTGATGTCATGTACTGACTCGGAATTACAAAGTATACGAACCGAACTTCCTTCTTTCGGACTAAAGTATACTTTAGCTGTAGCTGCTGTCTCATTCTACTTTGTTAGTACCTTTACAGGAGGTACTTCGTACTCGAGTGATTTCATACCATAGCTACTAAAATGTATTCTATTTTTTATCTGAGACTATCTCCGTAGGACCAATAAGAATGCTGTCTCTGATCGCATCGCTCGGGACCCTATACAATCTTCCCTTCTCTCCTCTCCCACTTCTCCAGCTTGGGAATACTTCCTTCTATTGGCTATATATCTGTAGTCACAATGCCAGTTCCAGCTATCTTCTGGATAGAAGCGCAGGTGCTTGAGTTCAAGGCAGACAGGTAAGGGTAGGTAGTAAAGGCAAGCGCATAGTTCAGTGATCTACGGCCGAAAGAGGGAACTCTCCTCGTTCCGAGTCGCCATGAGGCATAAGAGCAAAACATTCCCCTAGAAGGGAGCTTCGATGGGTATCCTTTTACGCTATTTGCTTCGATGCTTTACTACTCTTGAATGTCGGAAATCGGATTCTCTTTTTTCTTCTTTCTTGTCTGAGACGGATGCCAGCTTAGAAAGAAAGTGAGGCACTATTCGCTAATCAGGAAAGAGGCTTGACTCTTGCTTGTCGATCTCTATTCCTCCTCGTACATTAAGCAGAGCAGGAAATAGGATTTGTAAAAGAAAGTAGGAAAGTCATCAGGTAGGTAAGCAAGCCGCCCTGGTGCCAAGCTAAAGACAAGGATCACATCGATAAGAGCAAAAGCATGGCCGAGGTTGGAAAGGAGTACTCATTCGACATTACGAAAACGGATGAGATCTTTGACCGACTGTTGAAGGATGAGCAGTTAAAGCTTGAAGATGGTCATGTCCTTTCATCGGCTGAAGAAGTAATGGGAAAGAAATCCTTTTTTAGGGTCATGTTAAAGCATCTAAAGGGAGGGGGGCCCTAGACTAATAAGGCGATAATAAGATAAAGAAGACTTTCCTCGCTTCGGGGAGAAAGCAGCTTTCTTTCAGTAATCCGTTTACGGCAATTCATGGATCAGTAGACCTATCCGAAAGGGTTAAGGATCTACTGACGAGGTATGTCCCTTCGGTATCAACCATTCCTCTTACTCAAGGAATGACCTGGTACCCCACCTGGAAAGCCACACCCACTAAATTAAAAGCAGTTCCGTGGGTTCAGTTTGCTTAGAGGCAGAAAGCCTAGAAGTCATAAGGAAAAGGCACTGTACCGGCAGCGAACTCTAAGGTTTGGCTTTTTCTTTTATTTACTTTCTTTAGTCAATGTCGCATTTCGAGTGCTTGGTTAGATCTCCTAACCTAATGTAATGAACGAGAAGATGCGGTGAATCAATCAGTATTAGCTAAGGAAAGCATTCTAATTCTGGGGAAGATAGGAAATCTTTCTTTATAGGAAAGATTTATAGGGAATCTGTGCTTACTAAGCCTTTCAAGACTCACACGAGACCCAGGATGGAAGTAGCGAAATCAGCAATAGAGGAGAAAGCCGCAGCCGTATGGAGAGCGTTTTTCACTTTTTTTGTTTTGATTGGTGGATCGGTCAGGGTGGGCTAGGTCTTTGTTGATAGAAAGCGCCCCGTAGAGTTTCACGGGTCTATCTCGTTGCCATATTGTCGGGCAGGGTCTCCCACTCGTTCTAGGATCCTTCCTTGCTTTATTCCGGAAGTTGGATGCATGGCTTCGAAGCCTGCTTCAATTGCCCAATGTTGCTCTAATCCTTCTCATTGAAGCTCTCCCTCATGCGCCCGGGTCTCCGTCCCACATTGTAAAGCATCTTGCTGTGGCTCTATGTCGCTCTAGAGCCCTTCTAAGATGAGTCTCTATCTGCGACTGAATCCGTCTTAGGTAGCCCAAGGAGTTAGCTCGCATCGCTCCCATTCTGACCCTATTCAGGAATGGGATAAGGGATGTCGTTGGTGCATCTTCTTCTGTTCCTATTGTTCTTATGGTTCTCTTCTTATGTTCCGAAGTAAGATGGAAGGCTTGCTAGGCAGGGGGTTAAGGGGGAACCCCATTTGGTTCGATCCAAGCAATTAGATAAATCCCTCCCTCTATGGGAAGCCAAGGTCGAAGCTAAGCCCGAAGCTGCATTTGATTCCGCTTTCTTTGCTGTTGATCTTCGTCGAATTCCCATTCTTGGTCAACGAATGACCAGTCTTTCCTTGATTTCCCGAGTTGTCTCAAGAGCCTACTTATTCGCGTTCTGGTTCTTACCAATCTCCCTCTCAAACAAAGGAGGGAATGGGTTTGGCAGTTGGTTTCTAGAGAGCGGATGTTGACTAGCTAGGCTAGGCTAACAAGGAAAGCAGATGTCGGTGAAGAAAGTAAGAGATTGATTCTGTGTTAATCCGTAAGGTCATATCAAGGCAAGGGGTTTGTCTCCTAGTTTCTTTCACAGGTCTTAGTTCCGCTAGTCCTAGGAGCGAGAGGTACGAAGGTCAGTCGACCAGGGAATAGGTATAATATACAGTTCAGACGATCTTGAAGACGATTAATTTGGATCAACAGCGGATAAATTATCCGCTGCAACCTACCTATCTTATAGCGTTTGTGCCCCATACACGGATGGCACCCTCTTTTCAGTCAGGTAATAAAGTAGCTTCCTAAGGATTATGGTTAGTAGTTTGAGTTCTTTAGAGTAATATAAATAAAAGTCATATAAATCTGTCTTTTAAAGGTATAAGCCCCCAAAACGATATCCTTTAGGCTAAGGCATGTCCTTTCTCTAGGCTATATCCCCTAGAGCGGAAA
Source organism: Neltuma alba (assembly GCF_004799145.2). NCBI lineage: Eukaryota > Viridiplantae > Streptophyta > Magnoliopsida > Fabales > Fabaceae > Neltuma > Neltuma alba. The sequence goes on along the minus strand of NW_021635443.1, from coordinate 165,029 downwards.
GATCACCATTCTAATGGGTACTGCCTACTCTAACAATAGGAAGAAATCCCTGAACTTATTCCGATATTAAGTCAAGTTGGAACTGAATTAGATGCGACGGGATAGCTAAATTAAGCTATCAGTGAGTGATGCTAGCCAGAGAGTAGGAGAAAGAGATATGGTCAGGGAACTCATCACTAAATAAAGTGAAGTACAAAAAAGAGCGGGGAAGATCAATTGGATCTGATTCTAAAGTCACCCATCAGTGAATAGAAGGTTCGGGCCTGTGAACACTAAATAGAATGACTAATCCTGGCCGCCTCCCATAGCTGTTTCAGCAGGTGAATTCACCAAAATCTAAATAGTTTGCTCAGCCTTTCATTCTTCTTTCATACTTCCCGCGGACGGGCTTGATTTACGACTTTGTAGAGTCGAAATATACTTGCTACTAGATCGTCCGTTACTGCAGATACTTCTTACGCTTTCTCTGTCTCACGAAGGCACTAATAGTATTTTGTAGCTTTCCTTGCTACCGGAAGCGGGGTAAATGACAGACTTTATTCCCATATCTGCGGAAGGAAGGTAATTTCATCCCCGCGGTAAAGACAAAGAGAATCTCTCGACATCAAATAGATCAAGAAAAGCATCCTTGGTAAGAGCGAAATAGACTGACTTAACCGAACATAGGATGCTAGCAGCTCCTCCTCTAGGGCGAGTCACAGAGGTGAATCCCCGAGAATAGATGAAATGGACGTGGGATAAGGGCCGAAAGTAGAAGAATGCATGAAACTGCTGCAACTTAGTCCGTAACGCCTGCCTTTTCTTCTTTAAGGCGTACGGGCTCTACTTAAGCCATAAAGACGATTCCAGTAGGGCCTATAGTATTATCATAGAATCCCCAGGACGGGAAATTACATAGAAATAGTAGTTATATCCGGCTCCGGCTTATGAGTTTACTTGCTTTTATGCCATAATTCTTTAACTGCCCCACCTTCTCAGATGAAGCAGGAAGTTCAGATCTGGGCAACAGCAATAGCTTACGTAATTCCGGGCTTGCTTTTGCACTAAATCTTACTAGTAGCTCGGGTTTCTCTGTCTTAGACTTCTTTGCTGAATCTCACCTAGGGCTGTACGTAGTCTTGGTCAGTATGTGTATGTGTGCGTGCGTGTATGCCAGGTATGTGTATTGGTAGGATATTAGTCTCCTTTGCCCTGCTATCCCGTCTACCAGGGCTTTTTATTCTTTATTCAAACTACGTAGCACATACTATCTCCTCCTGCCGTCAGTCTTCTATGTCTTCTATAGTGAGTTCCCCCGGATGAGGGTGTAGGATGCTTGCAGTTCACGGGCTTGATTTACGACTTCGGAATGCTTTACTAACGAGATCCCGCCTTCTAAGTCAATATCAATAGTTTTAGAAGTGGGATATGTGTCGAAGTGGGATCCCCAGGCATAGCCCGGTCTTCACCTGGGTCTTAGCTTTCAGAACACTTCTGTCTAACTGTAACATCGCAAAGTGAAATCCCGAATTCCTGATAGAGCTACTTTATCGGACAACTGTAAAAAATAACATATAATAGTAGAGGCGCTTAACTGTAAGTTGAAAGCATTGGCTTCCGGCAGCCTAAGAGTAAGTTTGAAAGCTGCTAGTATGAATCTTTCACACTTAGCCCGGACTTCATCATCTAAGGCAGCAAGGGATGTCTGGGAGTTAGGAGTTAGTAGTGTGTTTGTTAGAGCTAAGATCTAAGGCCGTAAAGAAGGCAGTATGTTCGCGTAGTTACCTGGTGAATCTCTGCCTTATCGGCTAACTGCGCCATAGTCAGTAAGAATAAAGTAAGAAGTTTATAGCTTTCCTACCGCAGTAATGGATTGAGAAATAGGATGCTATAATGCAGCTCTTGCAGCTTTCCCTAACTAAATCTCTTTAGGTAGCCGCTCTTTCCTACGTAATTTCCCAGAGAAGAAGCGGGTAACGCTTGTTCGATAGATTGAACTTGATTAGGGCCTAAAGGCCCGAAGGTTCTTTTCTTTCTTTCTACTTCTAAGGTCGGGATTTCAATAGAAAGATAAATTGAATGAGTTTCCCCTGCCGCTTTATCAATAGCATCTTCGAACCTCTCTGCATACGTAATTTCCGACATCCCTTGCGAACGGTTTAACATTTCCTGAAAGACTCAGACTTCGTTTACCTGCTTCTTAATCTCTTCTGGTCGTTGTGCTTTCTGTAGTTGTATGCCTTGTATTAGTCTATCTTTGTAAGTGTATGCGTGTGTCTGGGCCTAGTATGTGTATTCGTAGGCCTTGGTGAATATAATAATATAAAGATATCATCTCCAACTTCTTCCTTACTTACTTCCACACCTTGAGATCAAACAAATATTTAGTCGATTTCCCGTCCTATTACTATATCTAAATCTAATACAAGCCGTAAAGAACCCAAGCCGCATAGTTATCATACAATCTCAACCGGAGCTGGAGAAGGCAAGGCCGTCCGTCCGATAGATTGAGATTTTAGCACTAGGACCTTATAAAGAGCTCGCCTGCTAGCTGCCAAACTAACACTCAGTCTTTTCAACAAGCTAAAGCTTCCTTCCTCAGAGAAGAGGGGGCCATGAAGTTAAAACAACGTCTCTTCTAGCGTTTGTGCCCGGGTCTTCACCTCTAGTCTCCGGGGGGACTTCTCCTTCAGAGGTGCGTAGTAGGCTTAGTCTTGAGTTACTGGCCTGTCCTTGGAATATCTTCTTATGACCTGGTGAATCTATTACTAATTTATCAATCATATTCGGATCCCGAGATAACTATTGAGATTGGCTGTTGCCCTTAGAAAGAAAGAGAAGCAGCTTCAGGTGACAGTGATAAGTGGATTGAATTACTCTTTAACCCGCGCCTTTGAAGGCATTATATGGCAGAAATAAAGTGTCTTCTTAGTGGGAAAACCCGTCTTAGTGCGTTCCGCTCTGCCCTTAGATTAACCGCCAGGAAGGATAACGGCACTGGCGAAATTACGTCTGTTGAGGTTCCAATCATGAAATCATTAATTAGGTTAAGCCAGCGGCGTCGATCAAAAGGAACTTTCTTCAATTCGAAATCCCGGGATTTTCTGCCCTGATCTTCCCTGTAGGAACATACGTAATAAGAAGGTACGACGGAGGCAAAGGTTGAACTTTTTGAGGAAGAAAAGCCGCCTTATAAGAGAAGATGTTTACCCTTTAGCTGCTAACTGATCTATTTGATCTGACAGCCTAATCAATTCCCACCTGCCTATGGAAGACTCAGTCGAAAGTCTTGATGCTAAGCCGTAAGCCTGACTTTGTAGTGACGGATGCTAGCTGGTGGAGATTAATCTTTTTACACCGAGGGATTAAATACCAACTCCTCAAGAGTAGAGTTTGGCTTTACCCGGAGGGAAGTCCTTTCAGTCTTTTAAGTGTCCCCCTTCAGTTCTAACTTCCTTTGCTATTTATGAATTAAGAAATTCCCGTGATTGAGAAAGAAGTAAGGAATAAGAATGTATCTTATTTCCTGTCCTGCTTTAACAGCGAGATCCTAAGTTTAGTTAAAAACCAATTTCAGCCCAATTCTATAAAAAAGTCTAACCGAAGCTATTGCATCGTTTGCCCGCCGGAGGATGACGGACTGACACACGTATGGATTTCTTCTAAGTCTAAATGACTACTGAAGGAAAGGAGAAGGCTTCGATTCATCTCCTAGTTCCAGGGCGTATTTACCGGAACTGACTAAAGAAGAAAATCCTTCTTCTATTACCCTACAACCAATTGGAAGGAAAGAGAAGGAAAGGGTCAAAGAGCGATGTCTTTAGTCCAAAACTAAAGTGACGAACGTCACGTGGGTGATTGTGATTATACCTCAAAATTCTGATCTGATTCGGCCTTAGGCCTAACGAGGCCAATGGAACAACATAACGCTATTAAGCTAAACCTGCCTCTGCTCTATTTGTAGGCTCGGACGGAGGAAATGCCTGGACAGCTAGTATGAATCATTCTATTGTTCTTGATCCGTGAGCAGCTACATTTGATCTTACCACGGGAGTCTGACTTCACTGTAGAAATTTCGTATGTAGAGATCTAAATCCGAGGAAATTCTGTAGAATAGATTCAATTACCTTACCTGGACGTAGTCTCATTCCAGATTCGCTTAGTCTTCCCAGAGGTCAGAGTATAGTGGTAATAGTCGGGTTAAGTCCCCACCCATTGAATCGGTTACTACACCCCCTTGGATTAATGCTACTACGACGCTCAGCTTATCTTGATGAAGCGAGAGAAGTTGGGTTATATAGTCCCCGAGGGGAAATGAGAAAAAGGAAATCTGAGTTGTAGCTCTCAAAGCATCATCTCTGTCTCCTCAAGGAACTCAGTCTTCTATGTCTTCTTGTTCCAAGTATGGATTGTATTCTATATTCTAATAAAACAGGCTTGCAGCCTGAGTTACTGTTCTCTTAGGCTTAAGGGCGGGGGAAGTGTTATACTAACGGGCACATCCCAAGGAATTGAAATAGAAGCCAACGCTTTGGGGAGAGATGAACTGGGTTGGAATATCATCTAACCTGGCATTAGGGGATGATCATATGCGGTAAAAGGGGCTCCTCGCGTCCCTACTTTGACTTTTATATGTTATTATGACTTGACTTGCCCACCGGGCTTGTAACTCAATATCAAGAAGAATCTAAGACAGAAGTCTTAGTAGAGAGTCCCTTACTTATAATACGAACATACGGGTATACGACCTTAGAGCAGCGTAAGACAAGTCGAACTCTTAAGTACGTCATACTAACTCCTCATTCCTTGCTTCCGGATCAGAGATGGGATTCAATAGCTTTAAGAAGTAAATATGCGGTAGTTGGCAGAGAAGAGAATTGCCCTTTCATCACAGGGTAAAGTCCAGGGGTTCTACGTAGTGTTTTTTGATCCGTAGGATGAGATGAAATGGGAGATGGGTGCCTAACAAATTTCTCTTTTCTTAGTTACCGGTAACTACGCACTAACCCACCAAACGAAACGTCACTTCCCCCCCAGGAACACTTTGACGAACATTTTCAAGACCATTTTCTCAATCATTTCCGGAGGTTTAAACATCTTTATCAATCTCGAAACGAAACTCTAAATCTTAATCTTAGTAGCACAAACTCCACTCTAAAGATTAGTAGTATCGGATTTCTCTGTCTACATACGATAATTAGTCCCCGGTTGTCCGATAGAATTAAATATAATTAAAGATAGAAAGAAGGCGCTCAGCGGCCAAAGGTTCTTAGATTTCCGCTTCGTCCTATTATATTAATTCTTTCTTAATTGTTTCTGGAAGCTATCTCAATGGAGATGGCCCCCTGGTTCTTTAGATGCGCTTCGAGCTTCCTTTAGGCGTTTTGGAAGTTATTCCCGGGGTTTAATAATGGATTAGGCGGGCTTAGCGTAATCCTTACTTTCTTGCACGAAAGCAAAAAGACACTTCTTCGCAGCTTCTGAGTTCTCTTATTTCCAGCTGATGATCTAAAGCTGGTAACTTACTAGTAGACTGAGCTCCCCTTGAAGACATTATCAATATCAGGTCGTGGTGCTTTCCTTGTTGAATTTCATCCCAGGGCATTTCATCAGAAAGAAGGATAAGAATGCCTTTCAACAGCTTATCCGTCTGTCTTCGCCTCGGCCTGATCTTCTGTTAAGGCATAGGGCGCGTAAGAGAAGTTATAGGAGGGTAGCTCTGTCTTTCTGTCTAGGACTCATATTAGCACCTGATAACTCTTATCCAAATGGGCTTCTTTCTGTAATCTCCATACTGCATGGCTAACTACGCGACTGCAACCTTAAGCTGTCAGTCTTCACTCTCCCATAGAGGAATGAAGACGAAGGAAATCAAACTTTAATTACCTCTCGCGACAGACTGAACTAAACTCTTGAGGATAAGGCTGTAGGAGATCTTCGCTGAGAAAGGCCTGTAACTACGTGAAGAGAAAGACGTCTATCTCAGTACTGATTTACGGTTGTTCCTAAGCTGACCTAGGCAGGGAATAATGGGAAAGGCGGTAATAGGACTTTGAGGTTCTTACAGAGACTAGGGCCTGGGGCCACACTATTAGTTACGTTTTTTTCTTTCCTAACAATTTACCCTGTAATCCTAGAAATAAGACTACCTGTGACTTATCTGCTGAAGTCAGGCCGGTGTCAAAAGAGTTCGATTAATCTCCTGCTCGTCGCCTCTGGGGCTCTATGGCTCTTGGTCTCTTACCTGCTCCTAGACCGCCCGCCTGATAAACTCTTAAGGCGGAGTGCGTGTAAACAGAGAAAGAGTCAGCTAAAATTCATGCCTGTTTATAAATCTCCTGGAGGGTAATGCACTAGAAAGACTTTTCTCAGCAAACATGAGTAATAGACTTCCCAGTAAGGAATCATAAGATCATCCCTCGGTGTTTAGGAATTGATGAAATGGGATAAGGGCCGCTAGGCCCAACTCTTAATCTTATATGTCCCCGGTAACTGCACTCATAAATTGGCATACTGCGATTAAAAAGTCTAGGTTTTAATATAAGGAGATAGCAGTTTGAACCTTTGCTTTCCTCACTATGTTACCCCTGAGCGGTTAAGAGATTATTAGGGTGTTAGAATATCATCTAAGGGCATAGGGGGTCAGGTGCGAGGCTTATGGCTATACTTAAGCAATAAAGCCTGTAACGACAGCCTACGAAGACTCCCTAGAAGGGGAACTCCAGGGAGAGTCCAAGAGGGGAATACCCGCGCACAAACGAACTAATCTTTCTTTCTTGCCGCTGCACACTAGACGACTAGCTCAGCCTTATCTTTCTAAGGTAGGGCGTAAAGATATCCTGCTTCTTTCGGAGTTCCCGTAGTTCTGACTTACCTGATATAAGGGGATATTGGCCTCCTAAGCTCAAACTATTGGATGTTTTGACTTAGTTACCTCTTTTCTTAGGCTTAATGCCTTCAACTAAATAGATCGAGGCAGCCCGGAGAAGAGCAGGTGAAGATCTGAGGCTTTGATCATGCCACTAAGCACTGGCAGTGAATCCCTGGCTTAAGGATGAGAGGAGAATCCCCCGGTTTAGTAAGATATTTGGCTTAAGATCAATCAGATCTCGTAGCTGCTGCTAATGGATTTGATTACCTTAGATAGCTGCTTATCGTGCACAAACGATCGCCTGTAGTAAGACTGACTTAGACGATTCTAGCATCTCTCGCTTGAAGCTAAGCTTTAATAGTTGAATTTATGCCCTGGATTGAAATTTCTTAGGTGGCAGAGAATGGACTAGTAACTGATTCCAAGGGATTAGTAAGAGAAGCCAATAGGCAGTCAGAGCCTACTTCATTGCCTCATCAGTCTAAGCCGAAAAGCGAACTGATTGCTTTCTTAGCTGCTACTTGGCTAAACATTTCGTTAAGGGATCCCGCTCTCCGCGAGACTGCATTCGATTGGTATGCCAGGTTGCCTGCTGGAACCATAAACTCGTGGGCGGATGGCGTTACTTCCTCCTTCAGATCTTCTTTCGCTCTTAAGGGCTCTAGAGGGCCTTAGAATGCGTTTTTCTGATCATTATGTGGAATCATCCATATGAATCAAGAAACGTTGTTTTAAAAGTAAGAATCTAGCTGTCTGCTGGCACGTAAGTGACTAGAGCGAAGCGAGAGGACTGAAGTGCTCGACTGGAGAGGAGAGGAAGGTGAATAAGAATAAGCAGCGCGTCGAGAATAAGTGAGTGTGCGGTGGATAAGAGATGTCGCAGAGAATTTAATATTGAAAGAGTCTGTGCGTCGAGACTTATTTGCATGTGTTGGAGTTGGGCTGCGATGGTGTCTTCGAGTGGGGAGAATCCGGGGTCGAGGGGATCTTTCCTATCTCTCTGCCTTTACCGGGTAAGTTAGCACCACTCCGCTGAATTAAGATTCTTTCAGTAATATCAGTATAACTTATAGAAGTATAATAATAATAAGTAACATATCGCATATCAGTTTTCTTAAACTAATAAACTCTTAGTATGATTAGCAAGCCCACACTGAATCGAGATCCAGTTCTTACGGCCAACACGGCACTCACTGCCTTCTTAGGTGCGGGATATCTGTGCACACATACTCCCAGTCCTGCGTGTAAGCAAGCCTGAGATCGTGGTCCAAGACGAGCATATTGGTTGTATAAATGGCCTTTATCCGGATCCGGGCTTCAATTCAAAAAGCTCGGTACTCCAGAGTGAGAATCTTGTTCTGAATCTGATTCTTTGGCATATTGCCCAAGGGCATCCGATCCTGTTAGCATACTAAAGGTAATTCATGTACGAGCTAGAAGCGCACACTCAGCAATCTCCGACTCGAAATCGAGGAACTACCCAATAGCAAATGTCGGCATACCTGCATCATCTGGCGGAAGGAAAGGTGCTAAACTAAAGAAGAAGGAAGCGGCAAAAGGCGATCCGGACATAGATAGGAATTATAGGAAGATGTGGAACTCTTCTCTCCTTAAATGTCTTATCAACTCAGCAAATGCCCTTCATTGAAAGACTTGGATTCAGCTTTCCTTGAATCAACGCTTCGCTCATCTAAGAGTAAGAGGAGCTCTAGTCAGGAATAGCGTTTATCTACGAATTGCGATGAGGCCCCTAATCGAGTTAGTGAAGCTAGGCTCCCACGGAGCGGTAACTAGAACAAGGAAAGGTCAGTCCGCTAGGAACATTAGGAGGTGCTTCCTCCGGTTCAGGTTACCATGGACGACCCGTAAAAGGACGGATCGATCTAGGTATCGGATCGACGAACACCCGACAGCTGTTCACAGGTACCCTTACTTGGAGTAAGGTCTTTCCTGCATGCACCCCCATCTACATCCAACCGTAACAATGATCCTAGGCTTCCACTATCCGCACAATCCATCCAATTTACCCTACAGTAAGAAATGGGCTTCTGATATTGGAAGGAAAGGCGGTAACGTCCTGGAGGTAGATGTTATATCTTCACTTTGATCGTAACCTTGCTTAACACATGGTTTTCATTAGGGGAGAAATAGTCCGTCCCGACTACTCCTCCAAAAAAAGTGATTGTATTTCAATCAATTCGAAGTAAAGTAGTATTGGTTGCAGCCGGGTATAAGGTCTCAAGGGATTTGTGATTGCCGCGATTCTCCTCAGGTCGTTCCCCTTTCGAAGTCAATTATGCTTCGGTCAATAGCTGGTGCTCTAGCCAATAGGCTTTAGTCTTATTTCTTTATTATTGCATAACTGGATTTCCTTTTTCTGGAATACCCGGTGGTGGAGTATGAGAAAAAGCTGTTGGTCTTATATTTTTTTCATCCGTAACTATAGAAATCCCTTTTGAGTAAGCTAATAAGAGAATTCAATTGACCTCGCCGGCAGGCGCTACGCTAGCTTTATACTTACTAACGCGGGAACGCTTGGAAGAAGTTCTCGGCTGGCTTGAGAACTAGAATTTCAGGGCGGACTTGCTACGACTACTTTTCTTTTTATAGCGTTGTCCACTTATTTTTCGCCCCTATCCCTAAAGGGCTTGAGAGAAACATGTCGAAGGAACTCGGCAGCATCCTATTGGGAGGAATAAATCGTTATGGAGGTTAGGAAATTGGTTATCGTTCCTCTTTTATAGAGTAAACCCTGAGCCCAGCCAGCCACCACGCCGCAGGACTTTAGAAAACTAGAAAAGCCTTTCCCCTATCCGAGATGTGCTTACGTTTTTCAGCTGCCACTAGTTGAGGACGCGGACTGTAAACAACTAGTTCCCGAATTGTTTGAGGAAGCACAGAAATTGCGCTTAGTCTCGCTACCTCTTTAGTTTCTGCCCCCTACTTGCTCATTCACGCAATACAAGATTTGATCGATGCAGCAGATTCAATTCCTTCAATAGGTGCAAGAATGAGCCCGCCGGCCTATTGGGATAGCAGAAAAGGCATTCTATCCGAGGACACGTCTGAAGAGGAGAATAGAACGGCAATCGAGTATGAAGAACCTTCCCTAGGAGGTGGAATACCGCAGGAAAAGTAGTACCCCTTAGAGGTGCAAACTAGTTTTTGTCTGTAGTGTT
>NW_021635443.1:125000-147500 GCF_004799145.2 Neltuma alba | reverse complement strand
TTCGAGGGACCAGACTCCCTTGTTGGAAGAAAAGAAAGAGTGACCTTCCTTCTGGTGGATGTTTCCCCTCTGGTGGGTTTTTCCTTCGGTTCGGTTAGCGCAAAATGCCTATTTTGTTTTGGTATAACCAAAAAATAGAATTGCCAATGATGGACCCTAATTCAGTAAATCGAGAGGAAGGTTTTTCCGCTTCTGTTGATTCAGCAAAAAGAAAGTTATTCCCCGCCTAAGGCTAGAGACAAATCGAACCCTTTCGAGCTAATTTGAACCAACTCTCTCGCCTCCGCATCTGGACCGGCGCCACTAGCGAATCTAGTCTAGTTACGCTATTTTCTGTTTCAGTTCAGGAAAGCAAGCTAATCATCTGTTTCAGTTGCTGCAAAAGCAGAATCAATCATGTAAGCCTGGCCCAAGCCAACTACCTTTTCTGTCTAATCCCCTATTCCGTTTACGGCATGGACTACCAGGGTATCTATCTAATCCCGTTCGCTCCCCAGCCCCGGAAAAAGCACCGGATTGAACTTTAGCTTTGCTCTTCGGAAGCCTGAACTCAACTACCGGTAAGGAAGACAGACAGCACGATACGATCAGGGGTTCTTCTTTAGTTAGAGGGATCTCTCGCTTAGCTGTACCAATTTAATGCCTTAGCCCTGAAGACTGTTCCAAGCACAAATCCGCGGATGCGGATAAAGCAGCGGATCCCATTGGTGTTGATTGACCCAGCAACGACGAATATCTTAGCCCTAACGAGCTTATCTAGTCTAGCCAATTCCGATTTCTGAGCCTATCTTAGCTGGTGATCCAATCCGGGCTCCTTCTTTTCCTTAACCGGTGGCGAATCTAGCTCATTTCTTTTTCTTTTTAGTGTATCTCCGATTGACCCGCCCGGAATTCAATCAAGTTCGAAAAGATGTGACTTGACTTTAGAAAGATTATTAAAAGAGTGACCCTGAGCATAGGCCGACGCATGCTCATTCTATTTTCCCATAGTGGCATTCTCCTTCCTGATTCCAGAGCAGAGAGAGGAAATCTGTCTCATTCGGGGAGATAGTCAAGCATTTTTCTACCGGGCTCAGAGAAGAAAGATGCAAAGGCAGGGATTGAGTGAATATAATATATATGGGATTATCTCAAATTGATCCAAGGAATTGGAACTTATGCATTTCTCTTTCTTAGAGGCGATTCTTCCTGTAGCTTGCTACAAGTAAACTTACCTAAGCCCAAGCATTAAGCTAACGCTATTGAGTTTGATTTCTTGTTCACATACGATAATCAGATAAATCAGAGTTCCGATTCCTTTATTTAACTATTTCTCTTTCTGTAAGCTTTGCTTACTATGTAGCTCGACCGTAGGGAGAGCGACAGCAAGAGCAACGAGCAATAAAGAAGCGAAGAGGGTGCCCGGCTATTAAGATTGATCTTGAAAAGGCTTATGACAGGGTTGAGGCCATCAGGACCAGGAGCCTTCAAGGGACCCATGTCAAAGAGAGCTTGCTTGATCTCGCCTTCACTCACATTGCTATTCAGGAGGTTTAACATGTGCTTGTCAATGCGGAGATCCTCGAGAAAGCAGGACCTGTATCCACCCTGAAACCTTGAATTAAGACCCTCCAATCTCTTGAACAGGACAGTTTTCCGGTGGTTGATGTTTCCAAAGACTCTAACGTTCCACTTCTTAACTTCATGAACGAAGTTAGCCACATTCTCGTCCCAGTCTCTATCATGCCTCCACACTTCTTTGACAAAATCTCCAAAAACCTCATGATAGACCCAAGGGGCCAAGAAAGGAAAAGGCCTCTCCTTGCCAGAAAGAGGCTCGTTCTCAAACATCCGGAGGAGGTGATGATCAGATTTCAATTTGGGTAAGTGAGTCACCGCTGCGTTAGGGAACAACTCACACCAAGCTTCACTAGCTAATGCTCGGTCGATCCTGCTCTCACTTTCTCCTCTAGACCACGTAAAAGGTGGCCCTTGGAACCCCAAGTCCCTTAGGTCAGAATCTTCGAACCAAGCAACGAAATTATTATCAACATGCAACCGAGAAGATCTTCGTTCAAAAGAATATAAAAACAGCATTGAAATCCCCAGAAAGACACCAAGGTAAATGTTCACTATCCCCGATGCGCTTAAGGTTCCTCAAAAGTTCTAATCTTCTCTGAACTAAAGGACAACCATAAAAAACTGTAAGCATCCACTCAGGCCCCCCCTTTTCCCGGAACTGAAATACAGCAAGAGCATCCAGCCAAGAAGGTCCTATTTGAAAGCCCGGATTCTTAGTCTGCTTTCACTGAGAATTCAATATCTCATACACCAGCACCAGGGCTATACTTTGAATCACTAACTTACTGGTTTGCTTAATAGAACCTTCCTGACAGGCTTACTACTACAGCTACAGAGCTAGAACCAGTGGACTAAAATGATTCTGATTTTTCTTTCCTTACGAGATATCCCGGGGGATTAAGAACCTCTATCAAAAGGGATACGATCTCACCTGGGCCAGCTTTCTATCACGCTGACTTTATATATCCACTTTCTTACTTGGGACTTCCTGATCCACGCTAAAACTCCTACATCTATTCCTATATCACAATCTCTCTGTCTTCCTAACCGCTTTCCAACATCATCTTTCTCGCTCAAAGATAAACGACTAACTAAGCACTAGGTACGGTCAGCCTTAGACAAGACAAGCCAATCATTCACACCTGACTTTCTCTATAGAAACTTTTTCTATAGCTAGTCCTATTGAGTAAGGGAAGGGGTCGGTAGGCTCTCTATCTCAATCCGAGGAACTGAACTAGAGCTCAGGAAGAAACCAGCCCTAAATCCGCTTATGAGAACTTAACTTCACGATTGGACGGCTAAGCTAAGCACCAACTTCCGCAAGGACTGCCCTGAAGGATAGGACTTTTTTCTCTTACCAAGAGAGGAGAGACCCACGGGGCGGTAAGAGATTCAGACTGACTGTGAACCTTACGATTTTGCTATCTGAGCAGTTGGACTTAAAAGAAAAGTGCCCGGCCGGAAGAGAAAGAAAGAATTCCGAACCCAGCAAGAAAACGGATGCAGCAATCAATAACACTCCTCTCCCTATCGGGAGAGCTACATAGTAACCTCTCGCTTTGCTCTTCGATCTCGCTACTCGACTGTTAAGGAGAGGGCTTAACGCTCCTGCGCTGAAAGCATCAAACTGGATTAGATATAAGCCTTTAATACACCCGAAAGAGATGAAAGCCAATGGAAGAAGCGTATGAGTTGAAAGCAAAGAATGAAACTAATCAAACTAATGAGCTGTTAGGGGAGCAGTACACTAGAGGTAACATTCTGTCAGCAAGACTAAAAGGAGAGGAAGCTCAGAAGTGAGTTGATAGGTAATGATCAATCCAGCTGTGTTTCTGGCATTGGTTCTGTCAAAATCAAGATGCACGACGGTGTAGTAAGAACTTTGACTGAGGTGCGGCATGTTCCAGATATGTCAAAGAACCTTATTTCGTTGACCACATTGGATCTCGGTGGTTGTCAATTTGTTGGCGGGGATGGTGTTTTAAAGGTTGTAAAAGGCGCTCTAGTTGTGATGAAAGCTCATCAAGTTGGTAGACTGTACGTGTTACAAGGATCTACCGTTATAGGCACTGCTGCTGTATCTTCCTCCATGTCTGATTCAGAAGTCACTAGACTATGGCATATGAGGCTGGGACATATGAGTGAGAAGGGTTTGACATTGTTAAGCAAGAGGGGTCTTCTTTCTGGTCAGAGTACATCCAAGTTGGAGTTCTGCGAGCGTTGTCTCTTTGGCAAGCAAAAGAGAATCAGTTTCAACTCAGGGCTTCACAGAACTAAAGGTACTCTTGATTACATACATTCTGATCTTTGGGGCCCAGCACGTGTTCCTTCAAAAGGTGGTCCTCGGTATATGCTTACCTTCATTGATGACTACTCCAGGAAGGTATGGGTTTATTTTATGAAAAAAAAGAGTGATGTGTTTGTCACTTTTAAGCAGTGGAAGGCTTTAGTTGAAAAACAAACAGGCAAGAAGATTAAACGCCTTCGCACTTCTAATGGGTTAGAATTTTGTGATGGTGATTTCAACAAATTCTGTAAAGATGAAGGCATTGTTAGGCATCTTACAGTCAGAGGCACTCCACAACAGAATGGTGTCGCTGAGCGGATGAATAGAACTTTACTGGAGAAAGTTCGTTGCATGCTATCTAATTCTGGCTTATCCAATGATTTTTGGGCGGAAGCAGCTTCTACAGCTTGCTACCTAGTGAATCGTTCTCCTAATGCTTCTATTGACTGCAAGACTCCAGAATAAGTATGGTCTGGCCACCCTGCTGATTATTCTGAGTTAAGGGTATTTGGATGTCCTTTATATGTTCATGTTAATGATGGCAAGTTGGAACCTAGATCCAAAAAAGGCATATTCATTGGTTACCCAGCTGGTGTAAAAGGATACAAGGTTTGGTACCCTGATCCAAAGTCACCTAAATCTGTAATCAGTAGAGATGTTGTGTTTGATGAGTCAGTCATGCTTCATCAGAAGAAGGAGCCTTCTAATTCTTCTGAGACAAGTGTGAAGAATTCAAGTGAGCAGGTGGAGTTTGAGGTGGAGAATACAAGTTCTTCACAAAATGATTCACAATCAAATCCAGTCCAGCTATCTACTTCAGAGGATGCAGAAGATTCACCAGAGGTGGAGTCTCTCCATAGGAATAAAACATGGGTTTTAGTTAAACCGCCTAAAGACAAGAAAATTGTTGGCTGCAAATGGGTCTTCAAAAGAAAAGGAAGGAGTCCTCTCCGGGAGATGAAGGAGTCAAGTATAAGGCTCGCTTAGTTGCAAAAGGATACAGTCAGGTACCAGGTGTAGATTTTAATAAAGTTTTCTCACCTGTAGTAAAACACTGTTCCATTCGGGTTCTGCTCGCATTGGTAGCCATGTTTGACTTGGAGTTGGAACAGTTGGATGTCAAAACAGCTTTTCTACATGGTGATTTGGAGGAGCAGATTTATATGCAGCAACCTGAGGGATTTCTTGTTGAATATAAGGAGGAAAGCTCACAAGGGGAGTTACTTTACTTATTACTCATACTGAGACTGACTACTAACTACTAAGAGACAACTATCCAACTTGCTCAACTCTGAACTCTGAACTCTGAACTCGAACTCAGCAGAAACCTTACTCTTTACTGCTTTCTCAAGCCTACGGGAGAGGATTGACACCGATAGGGAAGGGTTACGGTACCTCGACTGTTAGGGATAGGTATTCAATTGCTCGACTGACAAGGAGAGGTATGAGAGAACTGAACTTACTCGAAGAGGGAGGATGGATGCGAATGAGCTGCAAGAATGCGTAGCAAGAGAAAGTTTTATCGACCGATAGCGACAGGGTTGACTTAGTGCTTGCTTGTTGGCTTGAGCGCGTTAGCCTATTGAGTTTGTTTTCTTGCTAGTTGCAGAAATAAGATCCGTTTCAGTTGAAGAAGAAGAAGTGAGGGAAGCCGTGCCAGCTGTCTGGAGTCCTTCAGTTCCAGGGATTGGAATGAAGTTACTCGACCCTAGGTAGAGGAACGGACAAGAGCAAGTAAGAGCAGCTCGAGACTGACTATTTCCGAACTTCATTCATTCTTATGATTCTGTAACTTCACTTTCCTACGGGTTTGGTTGAATTAAGACTTAATATTGCTTCTCTTTCCTTACAGTGTAACTTGCCTCAAATATTCTTTCAGTTCTGTTCTGAGATATCAATACAATACGCCCTGGAGCGATAGCAGAAGCGAGAGGGTCGGGCTCGATGTAATTGAGTCTTTCGATGTAGTTCCATGTCTTCTATGTCCCTCAGTGAAACCTTTGATATTAAGCCCGTTGGTCGAGCTACTGCGTAACCTGACTCACGAACGGTACCAGTCAACATTAGAGGAAGTGCAATACTTGATATGGGGCTATGGAGTTATCTTTCTTTCCTTCCCTTATCCTTATGTCTATGCTAAGCCTTAACAATCCTCCTTCCTTTCTTCCCAGCTATATTCTTTCTTTAAATAGTTACACCAATTCTCTTCCTGCGCTTACGCTTGCTACTATAGTAGCTTCTGACTTCATACGGCAAGAAAACGATCAGATAAATCCATCTTCTAGTTCCTACGATAAGATTTCTTTATCAGAGGTAGGTTCGAAGAGCTGCTTCGCTTCTAAAGAAGACAGGGAAAAGATACAGAGTCAATCTCATTCAAGTTCTTATTCTGCTTTCCATCCCGGTCTCGAGCTACCGTACCCTAAAGCTTCTTTCTTTCCTCCCCGCTCCGTGGCCGATTGGGGCAGGATGGCTACGACATTCTTCTGGGCCTACTACCCTAAGCGCACTACCGGGATCCGACGCCCCTTGTAAGAAAGCGTACCGAACCTGGCATTGAGTCAGGAACCTTGACTCGTTCACTCCGTACCAAAGCTTCTTTCATCAATCCTCTCGCTATTGCTCGTTTCACTTCCTCTCGCTTCGCTCGAGCATCTCCGAACGTGCCTATAGCTCAATACAATCCCGTTTTCTAAGGTCTTGTGTCTGCTGGGATCTAGTTTACTACAAAGAATACCTTCAGTAAGAAAATCTCGGGCTACAGCCTCTTTTCCGAACAAGCGTAAGCGCAGGAAGAGAATTGATCTATATAGCCAACTAAGGCCTTTCTTTTCTAGACCTTATATCATGGTTTAGGGAGAGCGTCTTCCTTCCTACCTTGCTTGCTTTAGAGAAGAGGGAATTCTTTCTTTACTGAGTTCTATTCAAAAGCTTAGGTAAAGCCCTTTAGTCCTGCTGTTCAGTTCCTGGGATAGGTATGAAAGGTTTGAAGAGCTTACTATACGCGCAGGAGATTGAGATAAAGCAAGATAGGACGTAGTTGCTCGACTGATAAGGAGAGGGTTGAAGCTGCTGTCTTAGTTCCTGCTTTCTTCTTTCTCTTTCGTCTTTGCGGAAAAGAGGCGGGCAATCTTGCGGAGAGTTGGTGGTAAATTCTTTGATATAGTTAGTGTTCCGCGAGTGGGATAAGGAGAAATCCGAGATCAAATAGAACCGCAACACCCCCGAGGGCCTTTTCATAAAATTACATAAGAGAGGGACAAATGCCGTCCCTTGCTTCTTTCTCTGTGAAGATAGACTGCTGTTTATTGCTTTGCGTGTCAAGTGCGAGATTGGATCAAAAATAGCGTATGAAAGGATTATGGTCTATCTAGTACAGTACGATCGATCAAGTCATTCAGTAAAGTCTCTTAGCTAGGTCTTTATGGAATTCTATCTATTAGCAGGTCGGTCTAGTTCCTAACCTTGATGGTTGAATTGGAATTAATGTACAATAAGAAGAGAGGCGAAAGAAGTTCGATAGCCATACTAGTGATTTGTAGGAGACGAAAAGTCTTTAGTGAACATTTCATGGAGAAAGCTTACATGTTGGGCCAGGCTAGTTTGCTTCGATGGTAGGAGTCCACGCTGTGAGGCAGCCATTTCCAACCCGGATGGGCCCTTTCTTTGCGATCCCAGAGTTCAGGATTGACGTCCTTTATCGAGCTTCTATCTTGATACAGTTGTAGTCCCGGCTATATGATCGGCCACAGAATGGTTGGTGGTATCCGAGTCGACTATAGCACACTAAGCAACCTGCCATTGATTAAAACAAAAACATCGATCGACCTTTGAATCGTATCATCTATGGCGAAGGGAATCGTAACATTATAATTCCAATTCATAGAATAGGCTCGTCGTCTCTTTCCTGTTGATGTGAAGTCGAGAAAAAATCTCGTAAGAGAAGAAAGGCTTTTTGCCTAGGATCGTACCGTAGAAAGAAAAGAAAGACTGCCTACTTGAATCATCTAGTTTCGTGTACTGATTCTTTTCGAGATTGGGTTGGTCTTCAGTGTGGGCTGTCTCCTCTATCAAAATAGTAAGAGAAAGAGAAGGGGAAGAAGCGGGGTAGAGGAATTGGTCAACTCATCAGGCTCATGACCTGAAGATTGCAGGTTCGAATCCTGTCCCCGCCTAATCATCTGAGGCCGTAGTCAGCCTCCATCTTTCTGATTCGTAAGTAACTCAGTGAGTGCTTTCCTTTTCCCATGTCTTTTTTTGTCAACAACCAACCACCATATATAGTCAAAAAAAACACTAGTCCTACGCTACAGGCTTTTCGGAGTTCAGTCTGTAGGTCAGAATTTTTTCTCAATCAATAATGCCTCAACTGGATAAATTCACTTATTTCACACAATTCTTCTGGTCATGCCTTTTCCTCTTTACTTTCTATATTCCCATATGCAATGATGGAGATGGAGTACTTGGGATCAGCAGAATTCTAAAACTACGGAACCAACTGGTTTCAAACCGGGGGAACTACATCCGGAGCAAGGACCCCAACAGTTTGGAGGATATCTTGAGAAAAGGTTTTAGCACCGGTGTATCCTATATGTACTCTAGTTTATTCGAAGTATCCCAATGGTGTAATGCCGTCGACTTATTGGGAAAAAGGAGGAAAATCACTTTGATCTCTTGTTTCGGAGAAATAAGTGCCTCACGAGGAATGGAAAGAAACATATTATATATAATCGCGAAGACCGTATATGGCACTTCTTCTCCTTTTCCTGGATGGAAGATCACTTGTAGTCATTCCTACATGCTAATCTATGTTCCATGCGGCCAAGAAATAATAATAAAATAAAAAAGGTATTGCTTATAATAGTTGCTCGTTCGTTCACGACCACTTGTTAGTCTTGCTACACTACACGACACGAGTGACGGGTGAAGTTGAAGCAGTAATAGAATATGAGGAAAATGAGTGTTTGAAAGAAGAGAATGTAGTTTATGCTGATGAGGGAGAATTGCTTGAGGTGGATGATGATCAGCGTGGTAACATGTTACATACTAGATGTACCGCTGGCGGAAAGGTGTGTGGTGACATTCTAAATGGAGAGAGTTGTACTAAAGTTGCTTCCAACACATTGGTGGAGCAACTAAACTTGAAGACAACAAAACACCCTCATCCATACGAGGCGCAATGGCTGAATCAACAAGGAGAGATTCAAGTTACTAAGCAAGTTCTGGTGCCGTTCTCTATTGGGAAATTCTATAAAGGTGAAGAGATGTGTGACGTGGTGGAGAGGCCGTGGCAGTATGACAAGAGAGCTGCGCATGGTGGGTTCAAAAAAAGTTACTCCATTACGGAAGAAATCTTGTTTTAGCACTTTTTAATCCTCAACAAGTGCTAAAAGATCAGATGGCCAATGAGAAGAAAAAGGAGAATTTATTTGCAACTAAGGGAGAAGGCTTTGTGCACAGTGAAATATCGTTATCCGGCTTGATGAACTACATGGCTCTAAAATCTTTTCGAAGATTGATCTCAAGAGTGGGTATCATCAGATTCGAATGAAAGAGGGAGATGAATGGAAGACAGCTTTCAAGACCAAGCATGGGTTGTACGAGTGGATGGTTATGCCATTTGGTTTGTCAAATGCACCAAGTACTTTCATGCGTTTGATGAATCATGTGTTGCGTAAGTTCATTGGAAGCTTTGTTGTGGTTTACTTTGATGACATCCTAGTTTATAGCAGGGATCTTGATGAGCATGTGGAGCATCTAAGGAAGGTCTTTGAAGTGCTGCAAGGAGAGAAATCTTTTGGCAATCTCAAGACGTGCCTTAACTCCGCTTCTTAAGACAGTTAAATCAGAGCCCAACCTGATTAGAAAGCCAAGTGCATAACCTAAAGCAAAACCACGATCAGAGAAAAACGAGGAGGACTCCCCTCTAAGGTGCTGGGAGCAAACCCCCGACGAAAGGAAGCTGAAAGTTGGGGAAAGATGGAAAAAACCATTACTAGGTATACCGACCGCCCCGTTGCTCGCATGAGTGAAGGGAAATGCAAGTATCTTTATTTCCAGGTTCACCCGTGAAGGTAGAAAGATTCTCGTTGCTTTCCCCTTTCCTGATAGGTCTGGGCCGGTCCTTTTTCTCACCTTGACAATCAAAACAGCTATTCAAACTCCCTAATAGAATGAAGGGCAGTTGGCTTCATGGCTTGCTATTTTATAGCTTTTTATAATCCATATCTGACAATATAAAAAGGAAGTATCCAGCGTGCTATCAGCTGGAACGGAACAAGGGCTTGAAGAGCTTTCTTGAGGGGTTACGGGATGAAGCTACTAGTACAAGACCAGACTTTTCTTTATTTTGAGCTTCCCCCGCTCGGAGTGGCTACGCTCCTGCACCTGCACTTCAGAGAAGGATATGAAGTAAATACTTTATGTGTTATACTTTTTTTCTTTTTTAAGATCTTGATTGGTTTGAAAGGCATATTGGTTCACGTAAGAATGCGCGTAAAAGGGAGTTATTCATGTTCAAGCTAGTTTTAACAATACCATTGTGACTGTTACGTGTGGTCGTGAGCTGTCCTTGGAATGAATGCCTTAGTTTTGTAAGCTCCTTCATGCCTTTGCTCCCGCAAGCGGGAAAGAGAGTACTCCTATCTTGCTAAACAAAGGGAGAGAGAGGAGGAAGGCAGAGATAGCAAAGCCATTGGTGGAGAGAGGTGGGGCATGCCAAATACTGATTACCGGATTGCCTGATTGCTAGTATGGATATATTCCCTTCGTACCTTTATGACTTTCTTACCTGCTTAACCGCTTCGCCCCTTTACCGCTTTACTGTTAACTAAACAGAGTCTTTATCACCTTAAGTTAAGGAGCAATAGACGGAATTAGTGATAGCTGTACCAATTAGATGAAGGAAGCAAGGGAGTCAATAGACTGTTCGTAGCGAGATAAGACTTTTAACGCTTTCTTCATTGCGCAAGAATTCATATATTAGTAAGGAACTGATTGATCTGTAATAAACTGTCTTAGTCTTACTAGCACCCGTAGTAGGAAAACTTAGAGGAATGGGTAGCGTCTTTACCTTCTTTCATGATGTAGTTGCTTATCCTTTAGGGAAGCATTTCACTCCTTAAAGAGATGTGGAACTCTTTGACAGCAGGAACTTGAGACTCGGCTTAGTGTCTTACGTGATAAGGCCTCTCTTTAAGCATCAAAACAAGAGTTACAGGAGGCGAAGTAGGAGTAGGAGAAAAACAAGTTCCAGCACAAAAATAAGCTCTTCGACCACTTTGTAGCGCTCCTTTTCTAGGCTACGTTCGACTCGTAGAAAGAAGATTCCGAGTTTCAATCGCCTGGCCGATGTCACATCAAAATGATTAAGACGATTCTTTTTCCCTTCGATCATTATCCACTTCAACTAGAAAGAACTAGGAGAGGCACGTTCGGAGATGCTCGAGCGAAGCGAGAGGAAGTGAAACGAGCGATAGCGAGAGGATTTACTCCCCAGCCAGAATCCGAATCTTAAGCTTAAACAAAATCATTCCCGTCCTCAGCACCCGAATCATTCCTATCTGAATCTCCATCCGCCGCATTTGAATCAGAGTACGGAGGTGCGGCAGGTGGTATCGTATATAAGATAACTCTTACTTTTAGGATAGGAGTGCTTCGGCTTCGAAATAGAAGAAGTTGTTTTCAAGGCAACTAGATATTTCGTAAGAGAAGAAAGCCGAACCTCTGATCGGCCTAGACACATAAAAAGAGTCTTGGCGTCGAGAGATATTCCGTAAGTAACTCAGTGCATGTAAGGCTTGGAAAAAAAAATGAAATATGAACACGGTCGTACCGAAGTTTGAGCGAATAAGAAGAGGTCATGACTCTCGTTCACACTGTTCGTCCTAAATTACGTCCATTTCTCTATTCGTTATTAATCTTGCTCACTTTGTTTTACTTTCTTTCTCTGTGTCTGGGTTCAGTTGAATTCTTTCATGCCTTACTTTCAAAGGCTGGGGTGTCGAGCCCTATCTTGTTTCTTGCTGAGAATTGGATGCTCCAGCTGGATTGCATTTTATATTTATTTTTCTGTGCCCGGGGAAACCCACGATTTTGCTCATTCTATGTTGCCTGCCAACCCTCCGCAGGAAGGAGGGGAGGCTCCCAATCTCCCCATAGGGGTCATGGGGCCGGCAGCCCCTAGTATTGACTTCTTAAAAACAAAAATACTCCTCGTTTTCCGTTCCATTTCGCGGGGCCGTAGAAAACCGCGAACCAACTTTTTAGCCGATATTCAGGCGGCTGGAAACGGCTTCCCAGTTTTTACGCCTGAAAATAGCTCAGGTTCTAGAGGAGCTTTCGAAAAACCCGGAGCGATGGAACAATTGCGGTCACAAAGCCGCCGTCGAATTAAAGGTTTTGATCAACGATTGAGAGAGGGAAAGAGGGCTCCTTTCGGAGACATTGGATAGGACAGCTTTTTAGTTCTCACCTGTTAGAAGCGAAAGAGGAAGGTTTCTTTTGGGAGATTTCGTTTGTCGTGAGAGCTTTCAATTCATACATAGAGTCCTCATTCATTGATGGGAGAGTCCCCACCGGTCAGCGATTTGGTTTTATGCATTACACAAGGTGGCACGGACGAGTACTAATTTAATTGGGTACGCAAAAGCCTAACTCAGCTAAGCTAATAAATGCTGCATAAGAGAGTGGGAGGCCGGCCCCTGCCCATCTGGAGGTGCACACCCATTTAGGAACATATGCAAAAAAGGGGTAAAGAGAGAAGTCAATGGAGAACTACCAAATCCAATGACTTTGATTTGTTCGTACCATTCTGTCATCGATCACTGCTGGGTCGGTTGGTGAGTCACCCCCAAAAAAGCATCGAGAAAAGTCAAGCATATATGTTTTATGAAATGATCAGCGGTCTCATTTATGCTATGCCCTGCATCGTGTTCGTGTGTGTTTATTGAGCTTTCTTCACTTCAGCGCCATGCGCTTTGCTTCGCTTTATAGAAGAGAGAGACCGTTGTTTTGTTTTGAGAGTGAAAAGCAAGCGCAAGCGATAGAAAGGATAGTCCCTCGCGCGTTCGCGCGAAACTACTATTGGTGAGATCATTAGTGAAAGAAGGACCAACGACGATCCTATCCTAAAGGAGCAGGAGGAGTCAGTCTTCTTTGAAGATCGAGGAACGTAGTGTCGGACAATTATGCCATTCGGAAGAAGTCTTCTACAGAGGGAAAGCAGCCTGTTACGAGTAAGTGGAGAGGAAAGATCTCCAGAGATTCTTATCTCATTCCATTCCAGTGGCTCGACCAGTAACCAATGGCGAAAACTAAAAAATCCATGGTTTCCCGGTAGAACCCCATTTCGCCCAAGTTGTTGCGAAACCGGAAAAAAGAAGCGGTTTTTCGCACAGCTTGCTCATAGTGCGGGTCCCACTTGTATATTGTATTTGGCCGAAGAAGCATCGGACAGGTTGGAGTTATTACCTTCTTTGGACTCTATGGACCAAGATCTGCTTTCATTATATGGGCAATATCGATCTACTTTAGTAGATCATATGGATGTAGAAAAAGCTTCTGATTTTGATGAATTGGAAACATCTCTTTTCCATTTTTATTTACCTAGTTCATATCTTTGTTTCGTGTGTTCCCGGGAGGAATTCGATCTCTTCAATCTCGGGATACCACCTAAATAACTGCGGCCAGAGAGTCAAATAGGTCGGGAAGAAAGAGTCTGAGGTCGGGTTGGACGACATACATCTTGGTTGGTTCCCCATCCTTGCAGGGTGATGAGACCAATAGCTGTGGAGCACAGATGACCATCTCTTCGAGCAGGGATATGGGGTTGGGCCCCTAGATCCAAGTCTAAAACAAAAAAAGAGAAAGCAGGTTGAGGGGAGGCAAGGCTGGATCTCATGAGTAAGTGACTCGCCGAGTTACCATGGTCCAGCCGGGTCCCGATTCCGGACACTGAGCGAGCTTTAATTGAAGTAGGGGCTGACGTCAGCGACACGGGGGAAAGCTAATGCGATTTTTAAATCATGTTTCAAGGAACGGAATGCGACTATCAGTTTCCTTTGTCCAAAAGCTTTCTGACCGTCACGTGAGAAGATATGGGAAAAAGCAAAGCGGATGAGATGGGACAGAAAGGCCGCCGAGTGGCAAGGGGCGAATCCCTTCCCTTCCATTCCCTACACTGAACGGAAGGTCGGTACTAGGAATCTATCAAAAATATCTGGTCCGGGGAGCTATCTCACGAACTGAACTTCTGAATATTAGCTTTGCAACTACGTGCTTCGAACCTTTCCTGGGATTGTTGTGCCTGCTTGTCCTCATCGAATTGGAGAACTTTTTTGTACGCCCCTTCCTTCCTCTCTTCTTTTCGAAAAGTCAGACTCTGCTCAGGGAGTAATCTTAGATCGGGTCGTGCCCCCCCTTCCATCACCCTCGGGGGAGGAATCATTCCATTCAGCAGTCCTACGTGGGTCAGTGAATGTCTTTGATGAAAGGATTAGACGGTGACAACTAATGCTGTTCACAATGCATGCTGGTTTTTATCCCTCTTCTCCTGCTCTAGTTGCTGTTGTCTAAGCTGATGTCTTTAAGGGTTCAGGGAGGATCAGCATATGGCTGGCTACTTCTGAACCTTGACCTTCGCTTCCCGCTGATCCCAACGTGTGATAGATTGATTCTAGTAATGAAAGTCTTCTCCCATCCGACTGGATCTTTCTCTCTCCATGGGATGAAGTCTAGTGTTCAAGGTCTTTTGGATTGGGCTGTGATCCCTATCTTTTTATAGAGTCTCTTTCATCTAATGGAATGTGTTCAGTATCTCTCTCAGGTTTGAATCTTTTCCTTTTTCATTTATCTGGTGAATCTATTCCCTGGCATGCCTTTGGCAAAGTCAAGTGATGTGGAAAAGTAGCGCAGGACATTTTCAGAGCTGTATGTCAGGTCGAAGGTGAGAACTCGTGCTGTGAACAATCCCTATCATCAAATCTCTGAGATCAGGAAGTGGCCGGGAAGCTTTCCATTCCCGTACGGAAGATGAAAGACGAACCTCTGGTCTAGTGGTTGGAGAATATCGAGCGGCTGTTGAATGTATTTATTTCCCCGTCATTGTGAGCTTTTGCGAGTATAGATATCAGCTCAGGTTAGAAGATGCTGCTGACTTAGCTCGTCCTATCTCAATCTAATGTGATCCCCGAATTCCCTTTGTCGGGACTTTTTCATCTGAGTAGAATGCTCACTCCATTCAATTCCCTTAACTGAGGGAAGGGGGGTTAACTACTTCACCTTCGGAAATGCACCCTAAAAGACTACTTTTCTCAGTAGCTTTCGAAGCAAGAAAATCAGTAATAGATCTGACCGACCAGTCATGTCATCGTGGGACCTAATTTTGGGACAAATCCCGAATCCATGAAATGAGATATCGGTGCTAGAAGCGAAAGTCAAGTGCTTGGCGAATCGATAGTGGATGGTTCCCCTTTGACTGAAGATGGGGCTTCCCTTGCCGCTGCTTTATCTATGGGGCAAGCTCTCTCCTATCCTGTTAGTTCGCGTTGTTCGCTTTGACCCTTTCTATCCCGGGACGCTCCTCGTTGATTCGAGAGTCTGACCAGACTTCGCTCCTTAGTCTTTCAATTAAGCGCTTCTACCCGCCTTGCAACTCGGCTATTAGATCCTTTCCTGGGATTTCCCTCAATTCCATTAATTAAGAGGGGTCCGCTTCCGAACCTCTTCAACTCGTTCAAGCGGCATGAAGCTCATCTTCATTGACTGACTCGGAAATGAGCCCGTCACCCGAGAAGACGGACTGACTGGCATCGTACAATATAGAAGGCTGATCCCGCTTTGTTAGCCGCTCCTTCATCTGTCAGTTAAGCTGCTGATAGCTCATTCCCTGAATCATCGGACACAGCCATACCTTATGTGAGTTTGTTTGCTGGAATAGAGGTGTCATAGGACTTCCCCGATTCAATTAAAGAAGGAATCTCATCTCTCTTCCAATACAAATAGAACAGGAAGAGTAGGAAGTCCGTAGCTTGTAGCTTGGCCTGACTGCTTCCTCCACTAATTGCCGGAAGAAGGCGGCCGTAAAAGAAAGATCTTCTACTTCAACCAGGCATCCCTCAACTGCTGATGCGGCTGCTACGCTTTGATTCTTTATTCCCTCTGCAGTTACTGGATGGGGTGGTATATTGGATCCAGACTGACCACCGTAGTAGGGCGAGAAAGTGATTGATTCAATAGACGGTTATCCATAATCCAGTCTGCAAGATATTTTCGATTGGGCTTGAAGAATGCTCTACGGTCGAGTGGGCTATCGCTCCCGTTCGCCTCAACTCTTTGGTTCCTCTCACGGTATCAGTTCAAGTCCTTCCGTTCCATCCCATTTCCTCCTATCCTGATGGTTGAGCTTCGGAGCTCACGATGTCAGAGTGGCTGTGGTGGGATGATCTAGCTGCTGGCATTCCTCGGAAATTCAGCCTTAGCTACTCGACTGCCCTAATTCGCCTAATGGTCCCGGCTTTTCCCGCTAGCGCTACTCTTGCTTTTGTGCCAGCTTGCTTTCATATGGGCGTCCGGGGGAGACATTTGGAACGAACAGAGGTAGAGGCGAGGATTCATTCAATCACTGTCTTTTCCCGCCTTCCGGTCGATTACAAGACCTCTCAGATAAAGCGTTCTCCTCTCGCTATTGGTGGTCGAGTGGTTGGGTCGGGAGGAGAAAGAGAAAGATGGGTGGGTTCCGTTCAATCCTTAGAATTGGCGATCGTGGGTCTTATTTCTGCCCCGCCCCCTTCTCTGACTCGAAAATACACATATTTCATAGCTGGAAGATGGAAAGTTCATTCTTTATTTTCCGGTTGCTGGTACCGGAGGAATCGATCAGCAACTTCGATCATCTCTTCAACCTCTGGTTGCTTCATTCATTGATCCAATGTTTATACCTTCCTCCCTACCCTGGGACTACGCTTGAACGTGAGCTTCCGGCCCCCGAGGAACTTCACTTTTTTTTTTTTACTTCTTGGTTTAGGGCCGTGTGCAGTAATCTCATCCGCAGGATAGGTGGGAAATATATTTGTATTTCTAGACATAAAAAACTATCGCTTTTAATCAAAATCGATCGATAAAGCTATCGTATAATAGGAATAAATCAATGACTTCTATCGTAGAATAAGAATGAAAGCGATTTGGTGCGCTCACTAAATCGAGAAAAAAAAAAGGCACAAACAAGGAGAGGTACTACTAGTTACTCGACTGTAAAGGAGAGGGACGGTAAGTTCTCGAGCAAAGCGAAGAGGTACGGAGTCGCTCGACTGAAAGGAGAGGGTATTACCACGAGAAGGCATCTGTTACTTCGTTACAGGGCCTATTTGACTATTGAGAATCTTTGTTTCCCACCTCCCAAAGGTTACCCCATTTCTTAGGTCTCCGACCGCTGCTGCTTCTGCTACGGCAGAGGATGGTGGAAAAAAGACTAAGGTGTGTGAGTTCGGCTGTATAAGACGTCACTGTGACTGCTGCTCCCATAGTCTACAACTGAGAACCGCTTCTCTCTGGTCCCTCTCCTTGCTTCTAAGGTAGGACCATCCGGTTTGATTCACTTTCCAGACTAGGGGCCCTTTCTTCGAGCTGTCACTCATAGATTCTGACTTTGATCTTTAGGCGAAATCAAACTCCTTTCGTCCATGAGCCCATACTCTCTTCCGTCACTCCACTCGATCAACATAGGGGAGGGGGTCTTAGCGAGTAAAACAAGAAGGAAGACAAACATAAAAAGTAATTTAGAGGGAGCGAAGTGAGTGAACGGTCTCTAATCAAAGAGTAAATTCCTGGGAAGAGGACCTCGTCCTCTTTCTCTTTCGATAGACTTCCTAAAGGATGATCTAGCTGTGGATGATGTCCCAGCTCGAGAGGTCAACCTTGTAATCTGAATGCCTGCCCCTTCTTCTTTCCTCTAGCGGGCTTTGTCTCATATCACATTCATTCTTCTATGTTATAAGCCTCTGGCTACTCTCGATACCTCTTACTCCAGAATAGTCACGCTTCCCAGTCTCTCAGCGAGTTAGAAGGCGATTGAGGAGTTTTTTTAATCAATATCCGCTATTCTGCATCTGGTCTTTCCGTAAGCCTGCCCATCGAGCTGAGGAGAAAGGAAAGAAGAGCTGGCTTTGTTGTTCCTTCCCGCGATTGGAATGCCAACCCTAGTAGAAAGTGATATTGATTCTTAGCTTTTGAGCAAATAGGATGAGACTATCATCCGAAGTATTGAATACGCTTTTATTTATTGTCGAAATACCAAAAAAATGGACTCGTTGGTTGAAACGAAGGATTTCTAATGGAAGGGAGCAGGCAAAGTCTAGCTGCCTATTCTCTTCCTTAAGTCCCAGACTTTCTAAGACTAGCAGCCTAACAGCGCTCACTAGTGTTATTCCGTTCTCAGTTGATTCAATAGCCAAGGGGCGAAGCGGCCCAATAGCTGCGCTTACAAGAGATTCAATGGCATCGCTTCTTCCTCTAAGCATGCTACCAGTCCACGCTACGGATACTGACTCTAGAGAACGTCGAATCATCATCGCTGAGTCAACAAGACTTGTGACAACAGAAGGAAGAGCCTATCTTTTCTCTATCCTGGAGCCACATTGACTCATTGATAGCACTGGGATGAAAGACCAGCTTCTTCAACAAGAGCGGAGTCGCTCACTGCTATCTTCTCCACCTAATCCACTGCTGATCGAGTCGAGCTAAGCGCAGGGCTTATTCCTTAGCCCAAGCACTAAGCGAAACCTTCAACAGCGGAGAACAGAGCTGCAGCAAGACCCTCAGATTGAATAATATAGGATTCAGTATCAGAAGGCTTGAGTACGAAAGTGGGCTCTTCCTTTATTACGCTATTCTTCCCAAGGGAAAGAGAGAAGACCAAGAAGACCTAGCGAAAGCTTGAAAGCAGAAAGACAGACGGGATCTTCTTCTTTATAATACGATATCGCCAAAGCAAAGAAAGCTCAACCAACCCTTTTTCACAAGAGCTTCACCCAAGAGGGAAGACTCATTGTAGAGAGAGACCGGCCGATGGGGTTATTAAATTTCAGGGGTTATGGCGTGCGTGAGAGAAAGAGTACCATTTCGGGTGTTCCCTTTCCCTATAGAGTAACACCTTTTCTCTATAGAGTAACACCATTGGTTAATGGTATTTTTTTACCTCCTTCCTTATATATGTAATTTGTAGAGTGAAGTGACTGTAGGGGGAAGACACGAAGGCATTAAGAAAGCAATTGCCTTCCCTGGTGCGTGCCTGCTTGAGGCTGATTCGTATGCAGCGGCATCTGTATTTGCGCATGTGGTTAATTTTCAAGTCACCAAAGCATTCTTTTTGACCGGGCTAAGGACCAATGGGGGCACCTTCTCTTAAAGCTCTTAAAGCCAGTAATACTTGTTCGCGCTTCCTTCACCTCGAGAACTGCTTTTGAAAGCCCGTGAGTACACGAGCAGTAAGCGGGGAATATGATTAATCACTTGCTTTGTGTCTTTCACCTCCCAACCCACGCCGGGTTATGTTCGTTCCTCAACCCCAACCAGGGTCTGTCTTATCAGCCTTCTTGTTGGCATGCCAACAAGGTCTCACGATGAGCCACTCGCTTAGAGTTCGGTGCGGGGATCAACACCCTTCCTTCAGGCTAGTTCAGCTCTAGATAAGAAACCGACCAAAAGCATCGCAATAGACGCAACAGCAACCTGCACCCACCGGCACTTTCCACCTAGTTCACTGACCTCACAAGTCTTATTTTGCTCTCTATTGTCCACCAAGGAAACTCCAAACAACTCCACTGCGACTGAGCGATCTGACCTTCTTACTCGGTATGGAAGGACTCTTGACTTACTCAGAGACTCAGTCTTCTGACTTTATATGAGGAGGAGGTTGAATCAATAGCTATAGTATACACGCTACGATCTTTCTTTTCTTAAGAAATTACGGCTTTGTTCTCCTTTCAAATTCAAACACCATCTGCATCCACCGGAATAATAAATTTAGGAAAGGTCAACAGGATCGTAACGTTCGCTTTCTCCAGCCTGGTTTGACCCACTTCCTTAGCTACCGAGCTCCCAATCAACCCCATTGAACTGACTGACTTGCTTAACTTAACGCGTCTGTCTGGAAAGCCAAAGACAAAGAGAGGTGCTTCCTATACCGAGCATTCATGAGTGCATATTGAGAGAGATGGTGGCATATTGATATATCCTCCTCAATGCTATACTGCGCGCTTATCACTCTGTATTGCACGGCTTGCATTAGGTGATCTCTTTGACGGAACGGATAAAGGGATCTATCTCCTTAGTTACGGGCAGTTAGACCTCATCTACTGCGCCCCCCGGCTCTCGAATAGAATGACGTATGAGAGAAAGCTGCTCGTAAGCGGCTTCCTCTTTCTGTTCCACCACTACAGAAGGTACTAGTCTCTGACAAGGACAAGTACCTTCTAATCTTTGGAAAAGGTAGAACGGGTTCTTTCGGACAGAGTCTTACGATAGGTTTCCTTGAACGCTATTCCCTTTATACCTTGAATGGACTGTTTATAGAAGCGAAAATTCCGTTCGTTTAAGTTAAGATGATTGATTGCTTTGGCTTTGCTCTCTAGGGCCAAGCCCAAAGTTCTTCTTTGGCATGTGGCTTACCGGTACAAAACGAGTGATCTTGGTGCCTGCCATAGTGCCATTACGCGTTTATACTATTCCAAGTGGATTTGGTCTCGGCTAAGCCGATTTTGTGATCGGTGGATGAAGGATGAATGGTTCAGCCCGGCTCAAGCTAGTGAAAAGACCTACATAAAATCTGGAATAGAAATCCCTGGATGTAGGGTCAGCTCAAAGATGGGCTGTTCCTGGTTCCCTTGGGAACAAAATGACACTATTGCTTTAGTAGAACGCCATAAAAAGAAGGTAGCATCTTCTTGTCACGATGTAATTCCTCAATTATGATTTTTCTGCAAATGAAAAGTCCTTTCTCGGGTCTCATAAATAATGGATCGACCACAATAGTAGATTACACTTAGAAAAAGTGGTAATCTATTTCCTTACGGGTTGAGCCGATCTCCGAAGAAAGGTCAATCTACCTACTATCTATCCCCGGGGCGGAGTATTCACTATTCATCTTTGACCTAGTCACGTAGGATCAGGATAAACTAAAGAGCTAGCCTGCCATGCACCCTTGCTTCACGCCAGTAATTCACTATCTTCTGATATACCTATTTCTGATTTAAAGACGAGAGATTTCGAACCTGAAGACGTAGAGCCGTCTATCTACTTTCCCTTATGGTAGAGCCAAGTCCCTATGGAGACTACCGGTCCTGTTCAGTGGGGGCTTTTTCACAGGCCCTTTCAAATCTCGAAGTACTAAAAAGTACGTCCGCCCAATCACAAAAATCATCTGCCCGCCTCCTGAGCGGATTAGCGGATGGAGCATACCGGTTCATGCCATCAATCCTCCTTTGCTTTTTCTACTGATGACATTCTCTTAGAAATGGAAGATTTATCTTGCCCATATGTACTTTCTTTGATCTTCTTTCTTGTCGGATTATCAGGGGGATAAAGAAAAAGTATATACCCCAGACTCGCGATTCGGGGATTTCCCTGGCTAGGATGCATCAGATTGGATGCTTCCTCCTTTAAGGAAGGTGCCTAGCCTCGCTAAAGGACATGCTACCACCCGCTGACAAAGTCAAGCAGGAAAGTCATCAGGGGACAAATCAATAGGAAATGCCTTTCTCCTCGAAGAATGCCCGCTAAAGCTCAACTAGCAGCGAAAGGAGAAAGAGGTGGAGCTTTATCCGCATCCACAGGTTAGCTTGAGAGTGAACTTTGCTTTCTTAAGCAGTCGTGAGATTAGGCGTTTAGAGATCGACACTGAGTTAGTAAAGAACTTGGAATCACTAAAGTGCTGCTTTCTTCTTTTCCAGAGGATTTGAATTGTGTTCTCCTTTTGAAAAGAGAAGTGGAAAAAATTCCTTATCTTATAGTAGTCTATTCTGCCCTGCCGTTCCTTCCTTCCCGGCCTCCCAAAGCCCTTAGCTGAGAAGCTGCTTAAAAGAAAGTCTCACACGTGGATATCTAAAAGAATGCGATAGAACACCTTTTCTGACATCAGGAGATGAAAGCTTCAAGCCAATCGGTCGGGTAAGCCAAGGGCATGGATGAGTGAACTCGATGCTAGAAGGCTGCCCCGACTGTGCATCGAGAAGTTCGTCTAAGCATGACTTTATGTGGGAACGTCGATCTCTAAATCTTCCATCTCTAGCGTGGATGGATAAGGCTGAAGCTAGTCCTTTTCGTGGATTCTGCAAGAGAGGCTATTCTTGCCTACTCCGCTACTAAACTCACTTGGAGAAAGCAACTCGGTCTACCGAAGAGACAGGACAGAAAGTCATTTCTTTTCCCCATTGCATGCGACAACTAGTCGAGAAAAAAGGAAAGAAAGCCTAAGCTATAGCAATAGCGCGCTACTCAAGATCAAGAAAGATTGAATGTATAGGGCGAAAGAAGGGACGATGAGTATCACCATGGGGGTGAAGACCAAATATGGCAGCTACATCTAGCAAGGTGGGTGTCGTTATCATACCGAATTGTAAGTCTTTTATCTTTCGATAGGGAATGAGATACGTAGTCAT
>NW_021635443.1:105000-120000 GCF_004799145.2 Neltuma alba | reverse complement strand
GGGGGGAAGACACGTGGGAGCAAGCGAGAGAAAAGCAAGCCCTAGCGGTGGGGTGTCTTCCCGGTCCCACAAAAGTCTTTTTCATCGACATAGTCAGAAGCAATGGATGTTGAAAACGCACAAGCGAAGCGCCTTAGTCAGCGGAAGAAGTCACCCTCAATTCGATCTAGAGCTTATATTCGAGGAAGAACAACCACACCAAATAAAAGCAATTTACTTAGGATAGGGGGAAGCTACTTTTCCTTCAGAGGTCTTGGTAAGTGGGAGTGGAGCCAGCGCTGTTGTAGCGATGTCCGGATATGACATTTGAGAGACTATTTTATGACGTTCAGAGCTGTTTCCGAAGTTGGGCTTTTCCTGTACCTGCCCTGTCAGAATCTCTCGAACTTGGACCCCATAGGAGTCAACCACAGACGGTTCCGCTCTATTGTCGTCATACCTTTGGGCTTGGGTGACGCCAGCTTCTGGGAATGGATCGCTTGCTAAAGGAGAGGATGTTAACAGTGACGAGTCCAACCCTTCTCTCCCTTTAGTGACTACATCGGTCTGCGGGCTTCCTTCAACATTTCCCTTTCTTTACTGGAGATGCATTCTGATTAACCTTGCTTTCGTCCTTCTCGAACCTGAGTAGGCCTGCATCAATTAGATCCTGGATTCTATGCCTTAGATTGAAACATCGGTTGGTCCAGTGTCCTATTCCACCCATATGAAACTCACAACGAGCATTGGGGTCATAACTTCTAGGCGTCGGAGGAAGGGAATCGAATGACATTCCTAAGGGGTCTCCGCCTTTTAAGGTTTCTTTCTCCTTGGCGGGTGTCAACTCGTCAATGGAAGATGGCTAGCGAACCTCAGTGTCTGGGAAAGGTAATAGAGTTTACAGCCGAAATGCTGCATAAAAGGAGTGAAATTAGGTGGCTTCACACAAACCAATCGACACTTTAATTCGAAAGACCAACCTAAACGTGAGAATCGGCTCGAAGATCAAAGGAATTCCTCCAGGTAAGGTGAGGCCAAGATGCCCCACCAATCAAATAACGCACTGCAGAGCCAGGGTTTTGCCCCAAAGTACGCTTTTGCTCGCTCCGAAAGTAAGTACGAACCGGGCAAAGAAGCAAACCACCGAGATCGGCGAGCCCTTTCTCCTGATGCATGGGACAAGGCCGGGGAGTATAGAGAATATAACGATAACGCAGCCCTCAGGCAAACCTCTAACCAGGCTGATGAAACCTAACCAGAATGTTAAATCAATTACGTCGGTCGTTGTGATCCTTCTTTCCATCTTGACTCTTCCTCAAAAGAAAGGAAGGCTCAGAAGGACTCGCCCAAAGCATAAATAGAATATACAGATGGAATAGTTCATCAACATGCCTTGGGAGCATGAGAGCGGGAACCTTGAATTGAAAACCCTTTCTTTTGCGAGAATGCCTCGGGCGCCTTTATCCTCTTGCGCCTGGTATGTGGTCTGCTGTGCCTTATTATTTGGGTGATACTTGCAGTCGGCCTGTGATTTTCCTTCTAAAAAATGTAAGACACGCTCCGCCCCTTGTTGCTTGCAGTCGGCCAGGCAGTTTCCACTGGTCTTACACTTAGGGCACCAGTCGTTGCTTTTGCTTTTCTCTGCCGCATCTTGCACGACGTCTTTGGCCATTCTGAGCACGTCCTTCTTGAGATTTGAAACATCGAACGCCTCCTTCTCCCCTTATTCATTCGATAGGGGCTTTGAACGGTCTTTTGTTTCTAGGCTCGTCGCTTGCGCCCCCACTTGCTCCAGTCCGGGTGGAAGAGATTGACTCGGTCTCGGATAGACAGAAAAAGTCCATTCACGAACCACTTCTTATTCAATCAACGTGTCGCCATCGTCTCTCGTGAGTTGGGCTGCGCCTTGAAGCGCGCCAGGTACTGCTTGACTCTTTCCGATGCAGGCATGGACGTTCACTTGTCCATGACCTCGCCCTCATCTTGCACTACTCCAAACAGCGCCAGGAACGACTGACTTGTACAATTCGAAGCGCCTTGTGCGTCTAAGGATCGTCTAGGCCGAAATAGCAGTCAACTGCGGCTTCTCTCAAGGTCTGAGTTCACAACTGACACTTTGAGTCGTTTTCTAGATTGTGTGTGACGTCCATAGCATTTCAGCAGAAGAAGAATGTAATGAGTCAAAAATCAGATTGCGAGTGGGGAGAGCGGGATCGAGAAACTTTGAGGATATGTCCTTCTTATCCCCTCCACTCCTGGCAGTGGGAGTCGGAGATAACCTGGTGCAAGCACGAGCAGGACCTTCATAGGTAGGGGGTATACCCTATAGGTCCATTGCACAACATAGCAACTCACGAGAGACGGCGGCTGATGATGGTAATAAAATGATAAAATGGCTCGGCTCACTCGAAAATAGCCTTACTCTATGGGGCTTTTCCTCCGTTTGCTGTAAGCGATCTATCTCTTCCCCTTTAAAGCGAGAAGTACTAAACGGACCTTAAACTAGAGCCAGGAGACAGATCCGAATACTGACTCGAGGAACAGGCCAACGTAGCTTACGGGGAAGGGGATCATAAAGACTAAACCGGGAGTGCAGTTACCATAGCTAGTTTCGTTAGGAAACTCTTTTTCGCAGGTTCAGTCTTTAAAGCAAGCTCTTTAAAGTGTGAAAGAGGATAAAAGAAGTGAGTCTTTCAAGCGGCTGTGCAGATGGAGAATCTGTTGAGATCAGCGCTTCCGGCGGTTCAAGGAAGGGAACCGAGACTCCGGGCAAGTCGATCAGAGCAAGGACCAGATAGAGACGTTAGAGCTAGTACAGGTTTAGTTCCATCTATCTCTTTCGGGAGTTGGGTACGCTCAAAAGTGAAGTCAGTTAGTGGAGCCCGTTACCGTTAGTCAAGTGATTCGCTCAGTGCTCGGTAGGTCGTAGATAAAACGGTTAGTTGCGTTACGGGGGTCGAGGGCGACTTTCCAGAATATACCTTTAAAGTCAGCCTTTCAAGAGTAGCCCTTCCACAAGCCAAGCGCCGGGATGGAAAAGGGGAAAAGGTACCAGGGAAGCAGTTCTTGGGCTAAGACCGAGGCAGTAAGAAGCTCTTTTCCTTCCGAAGTTCCATACTTTATAGTATAGGACGAATGGAAAAGGAAGATTAAGCTCTAGCCTCCGATTAAGATTACCCCTACATTCCAAGATCAGAGAATGATAAAGACTTAGCTGCCTTAGCGGAAGCATCGGATTCGGATGGTTCAGCCAAAGTTAGTTTCCCCGATCCCGACCTAGTCTTAGCACCCACGTGAGGGGATCTTTCCTGCGGAGGGCATCTTCGAGGGAGTGAGACTGAGAACCTCATGCTGGCCGTCTTATCCGCCCTAGATTAGATGATTGGTAAATGAAAAACAGGAACTTGGGTACACTTATTTTTAAGCATGCGTAGGAAAAGTTTTAGCTCCGCCTTCCTAGAGCTGTTTCAGTCTTTTCTGCTAATTGAGTCTTATCTGTCACTTGCTGCTTCTGCCCATTCTTCCTTTATAAAAATGATTTATGCGGGTACAACGAAGCATAGTCTAAAGCTTGCCTTCGCTCACGTCTTCATCTGGTCTAATTTCGGGGTTAGGAGGGATAGTTGTCACCTTTCCCAGAGCGTCAATCAGTCGGTTCCACATTTTGAGCGGAGAGGTGGGGTCAAGGGCGGCAGCACTTAAGAACAGAGTACCTGAACAGCTTACTAGTCTGACGGATGAGGGTAGAATGGGCAAGGAGTGATGAACAAGAAGGAAAGAGTCTGATCAAGGTGTAGAATCTTCCCTACTGGCATTCAACCCACTACGCGGTAGTTCAGGCGAAGGTAATCAGTCTCAGGGAGTGAAATCAACCTTTTTAGCAAGGGTCTTTCATAATTCAGAAAATGAGAATTTCATCATTAGCTTCGGGTGAGGATGAGTAATCTTATGAAATCAGACTGTTGCTGTTAGCTCTGGAAAATTCTTCTTCCTTAACCTGACCGCTAAGGACTGGCATTCTTTCTGCAAAAGCGGTTAGACCGGAAATGGATGCAGGCTTTGACACCTGCTCCGATGCCCGCTCCTTCGCCCCCGCATATGGAAAAGGATCTGCTCTTGCCGGGAGAACTGGTACTGACCTAATTGGCCCTATTCCTACATGACAGGAAGACCTTCTATGCCAGTCCTACTACCAGAGTACGGACCAGACAAGGAATATCTCTTACTCCAGTACTCAAAAAAAGACAAGTCACTCTTGGAATTGAGATAAGGCTATTTGAACTAGTTGAAAACTCCTTCGGACCCTTCCTTTGTCGTGGGCGTAGGAAATCAAAATCCCATAGATAAGCCTTTTCCCTATGCCCAAACCACCAGGACGAGAGAATCTGTATCTGATCCTTCCTGGGAGTGAGAGGAGACAGAGTCAAATCAATCGACAACAAAAGGAGTCACTCGTGGCACACTTACTATATTCCAACTTCTCTGCATCAATGCACTCACTACCTTTCTAGCCAAGGAAAGCAAGTCAAGCAGTCTTTTCAAGAAGAAAGTCACACCGCTACTACTATTCTAACAGCTACCTATTCTCATCCGAGGAGAACGGAACCACCTTTAGAGTAGAGCTAACTGCTGCAGTTACGCCTCCAACAGATGAAATCGTACCCTCGTCTTACCGAGAACCTGAATGGGATTCGTGAACAGGAAAAGAAAAGACCTCTACTGCAATCCCACTCCACTGGCTGTTCTTCCTCCCGTTCTTCCCCCGCTCTGGAACGAAATTCGAATAGAACCAGTTCTAGTGAGCAACGAAACGGATTTCATCACGGTTCAGAAACCTTCTTTCAAGTTGGCTATGCGCCCGGATCTTGACCACCTTAAGCCAAGTCGATAGAAAGAAGGTCAAAGACCTAGAATTTCTTTTTCTCCACGGCTTCACGCTTTCGAAGCTTCGGCTTGACCGCCTGCTCAATCAAAACCGGGACTTTCTGCAATCAGTTCCCATTCACCCTTGCCTACATCGCAAGAAAAAAAGAAAGAAAAAAGGATTCTCCCTTTAGAAATGCGGTTACTTGAAGCAGCCACATATAGCGTATATAAGAGAACTGCTGCGGTCCCCATAAAAGAAGAAAGGTCTTTGCGGATCGTACCGTAGAAAGCGACTTGAATCACCTAGGACTATAGAAAAATCTCTTTTTTCCATAGTAGAATATAGCTCTACTATTAAAGATATTAGAGAATAGTCAAATAGTAACTGAGTATGCGTTCTTCTCTATTTTAAATTCCTATCAATTAAAGAAATAGCATCCCTCTCCTTTCAAAAAAGCCTTTACGGTGAGACAAATGAGCCCGAAAGAAAGGGGGGATATTCTCTGCTCTGAGAATAATATTATTATATTCCGAAACGAAAGAATCAGCCTGACAAGCCTATGATAGAAGAATAATGGAGAACATGTAACGCAGCAAATAAGGATTTTTGGAGCAGCGGAATGGAAGATTCTAAAGCCATTCTTCAGCTTTCGCGGGGTACAAGAGAGGAGATCATTCCATCCATAACTTTCTCTACGATGAGTTTTCTATTATAATTATAGTTCAAGCATAGCTGGAAAAAGGAATAAATACGAAGGAAGGAGCGAAGGAAGTGAGAGGGTCGACTATAGGTCTGTCTGTCAAGCCTGACGGTCGAGTATTGAGGTAGCGGTTTAGTCTTTGGGAGGAATTCAATCTCATGTACATATAATAAAGGAGCGACTGAAAGAGTTAGCAAGGTGGTAAGCTTTTGGTATAGCACAGCCAATTACATTTTGAAAGAAAAGAATCGATCGAAGCCAATCAAGCCAAATATATATCATATACCTCAACCTT
This sequence comes from Neltuma alba, assembly GCF_004799145.2. Taxonomy (NCBI): domain Eukaryota; kingdom Viridiplantae; phylum Streptophyta; class Magnoliopsida; order Fabales; family Fabaceae; genus Neltuma; species Neltuma alba. Next base: position 114,159 of record NW_021635443.1, on the reverse strand, counting down.
TTTTCGCTGAAAGAGAGGTGAAAAAGAAGGGATGCTCTCTTCCCAGCCAGTATTCTATTCCCCCAACAGCGGAACAAACTTCAAGTTTTCCTGGTGGAAACGAAGCAACCTTTGCTCCTTGATTCACTGGACTTGCTTTGCTCCAAGGAAGAAATAGTGACAGTAAATAGCTTACGATGCAAGACACATTTCCAAGTATTCATCGAGGGGAAGGTGCTAAATAGCTTCTAGCTAGGCCTTCCGTCCGTTTCGAAAAAGCTGGGCTAATCCTAAAGCAGAAGGAGAAATTGGGATATAATAGAAAAACGGATAATATCCAAAAGTTCTTGGTACTTTGTTTGCTTAAGCTTAAGACCCCTCGTTAGCATAGCACATAGCAGGAGGTCGTTGCAAGAAAGCAGATTCTTATGACTTATCCTGCTTCACCCTCCCTTAATGCAAAGGGAAAGCCCTCTTGTCGATGTACGTTCTGGTCCTAAAGGATTTAGATAGGCGGGAGCTCTCTTCTTTCTTCACCGCAACCTTTAGGAGATTCGATTGCTATTTACAGCTCAAAAATAGATAGCTATTCCTCATTTAGATAGGAAAGAGAATGGCCGCTTTCAACAAGGTCTGGAAGCCCAGGTTACCCCACCAGTATTCCCCAAACATTTTATTTTCTCGCGAAAGAGGTTCATACTCATTAAGGAATTTCTCATCTTTGATTTGATGTTGGGATCAGATATCCCACAACCCCTTTAGTTTAGACTGAAATCTTTGTCTTTTTGAGCGGCAAAGCGAAGAGAAAGCAAGGGAACAAATAGTACTGGTAAGTTTGAAAGCCCCCTATGCGGAAAAGCTCTTATAACGAATAGTGAGAACTGCGCCAAAAGCGAGTTCTGAAGAAAGATTTCAGACCATCAGTCTAAATAGCAGTATGTAGTAGTTGTAGTCCGTCTGCCAGTATCCGTATTTGTCCCTGCTTTTGCTGCCCAAGGCGCAACTCCAATTTTAAGGTTTATAGACCATTACAGTCACTCTGTAGAAGTACGGATCAGAGATAGTTTGTTCACGAGCCGTAAAGTAAGTAGCTCGGACCAGCGGAAGAATGTGAAGGAAGGCAGTTTGCTGCTCTTCTTGCTCAAAGACACAGGCATAGCATAGAGCTGACTGAGTCAAAGGTTCTAAGGAGTTCCTCGCTCTGATTAGTTTATCCCGCCTGCACTTCAGAATAAATCGGGATAGCGAGCCTCACAAGATCCTTTATTAAGGAAAGAGATAAGTGATTTCATCAGAATGAACGGGCAATTTAGGTTAGGGTTCAAAGGTTATTATAAAAGCCCGAGTAGTTGATCTAATAGTTATAAAATAGCGAATGAACAATCATTCACAAATAGACGAGGAATTCGTCGTTGAACAACCATCACGATTGGAACATCTTTCTTCCTGAATCTCATCGGATCAATCGGCCAGGCGGGAACCCAGCCCAGAAGATGAATTAGAGTTAGTTAGCCAGCTAAATATTTAGCAGGTAAAGTAGGAGTCCCATAGATAAGAACCTTTCACCCCTTTCCTACGACTACTAGTACGTAGTAGGGAATCGTCAACCACCCCTTTCCCAAGGGGAAAAGAAGGAGTTCTCGGTGTGGTCTCTGTCCCTCTTTGTTAGAAGCAACTTCAGGATCAACAGCGTTGAACAGACCGATAAAGATGTGGATCTTTCTAGAAAGCATAGGACATCAAAAAGCATAAACTGAAACCATTCCACGTGCGGCCTTCGCCGAAGACGAAGGAAAGAAAGTAAAGGAAAGGCAAGTACTTCAATTAATTGCTCAAAGACATGAACCAAATCATTTAAGCGTTCACGTATTGGCTTCAGGCATAGGAAGGAGTTGACTGATTCTCGATGGTTGCACCGCTTAATCGTGCTTTCTATTCCTAATAGAAGAAGATAAGGAAGAAAAAAAATATTCACTCAACTCCAAAGAAAGCTTCTAAAACAAGGTAAAAACTTCACGGATTTCATCAGGATTAATAGTCATAGGAAAAGGTACACTCAAACGAAGAAAAGATCTTTTTTGCATAGTTCTATTTTTCATATTTTCAATTCGAATGTTTACTACATTACTTCCTGAAAGTGTGCCCTTGCCCCCTGAGGGCAAGGTAGGAAGGACCTTTTATGGGTATAATTCATGTTCTCCACTCAACAAGGTACTGGATTAGCTTCCGGCGGAATCCGCTTGGATTTCCATTGAGACAAGAGATGATGCACGCTGAACTAGGATGCTAGGAAATGGCGTACTTCGACACCTGGCACAAAGAACTAAAGTGCCGCCTGCTAATACAGTGTATTAGAGTTCGAGCAACAGATCAAGGTTCGGTTCGAGCTAAAGCTAATTCAGAGTTTTCGCGGGAAGAAGTACGGTCTCGGACAGCTCATGATGAACTATTTAATCCTTCTCCATCCGAATCCGTCTCAGTTCCAGGTATTGAAGCGAAAGATGACTCGACCAGAGCACCCTGGGATAAATTTTCCACATCAGTCTAAGTGGTGGAGGTATCAGCCCAGGCATGAAGGCCTACGATTAGAATAGAATGCTGACTTCTAGTTTTTAGACGGCTCTTGATGAGCCTGTGGTCTACACAAAAGTAGAAGGGAGAAAGGGATCAGAATGAAAGTACGAACCCATATGTAAACAACCACAACAGGTCATGATTTCAGCGAAGAACTGGGATTTCATCCCCGCTAGGTATACCTGGGAAAAAGAAATGCTTTAAATAAGCTTGAACCTCAGGATCAATGCAATTGGATTTTATCCCGACTAGAAAGATTCCCCTTCTGTCCAATCCCCGTGAATAGTGTCCCCCACCTTCAAAGAGAATCAATAACATCTTCTCCTACTAGGAAGTAGGTTTCGAAGCAAAAGAAGAGTCAAGAAAGGTGGAAGCCCCAATAGCGGACGGTGGAAAGCTGCCTAGCCACATGCATTTGAATTCCCAAGTGTGAACATGATAAATGGAGATGAGCAAAGGTCGACAGTCGCGAAAAGGAAGGCAACCGCACCTGTAGGAGGCATATTCCAGAAAAAAAAAAGTCAGGATAGGATTAACCCCGGTCCATCAGATAGAATCAGATCTCGAACAACTGAAAGGCCAAATGAAAGAAAGACTCTTCTCCATAAAGAAAGGGATACTACAGGTCTACTATGGAACATGACTGTATCAAGTATGTTCGATCCTGCCAGCAGTGTCAGATCTACGCAGATAAGGAAAAGGTTTTGATTCCTCTGAATAACATGACAACGCCTTGGCCGTTCTCAATGTGTGGAATATCGATGTCATCGGAAATATGACTCCAAAAGCTTCCAATGCTTCATCCTAGTGGCAATCTACTACTTCACCAAATGGGTTGAAGTCGCGTCTTATGCAAATCAAGATCAAGAAGGTAGAGATTCATTCAAAACAACATCATAGCCAGCGTCCTAATGACATCATCACTGACAATGCCACCAATCTGAACAATGACATGATGTATCCTACGTTTCAAAATTCCTTTGTTAATTCAGATGTTTCCTGATATGGTTCCAGGAAAAATAGACTTACATAGTTTTTTTTTTTTTCTTTTTTGAGCAACCTCCTCCTCTTTTACCGAGACTTTCTCACATAACGCCTGTCTATGGCCCTTTCAAGTAGTACAATCGTCTTAGTTATGACTGCTATTCACATGGTTGTTGGCTCCATTTCGACCAAAAACATCGCTTTATGTATGGATCTTGACCATTCCAGCGGTACTTTGAGCTGGGAACTTTCTTCGGCTAATCACAATGTTTCACCTGACGGTGAGAGTACTTTTGGGGACAACTCCGGCTGGACATTGATCCGAGGGAGCAACTCCGGAGAAAGCTCCGAAGCAAGCGGGAATCAGCCCGCTTGTCAAAATGCAGGTCCAATTGAGCAACCAGCGCCGCAGCATCCAGCTTTCCCCCTCCTTCAAGAACAGTGCGAGCGGGAAGTCCATTCAGTCCAGTGAGTGGGAGGTCGTCGTGAATGAATGGGTCCTTTAGAGGGTTCAGTTCCCACAAGTAAGATGCTTATGAGTAGGTGCGGGTTAGTAGCAAGAAGGATTTCTTACTGAAATGAAAATATAAAATTACATATTATATAGAGGATCTGTCCATTCTAGAGTCACTAAGGGAAATGACTCTCGATTGAGATCATGCCCCCCTTTTTCTACCCATCTTAGTCTTTATGATAGCTCATTTTCTTTTTCCAATGCCTTTCCTGGTGGAAACAACCACTGGCAATTTCCGACAAGCCTTTCTTCCTTTTTTTAGAGCAAGAAGCAGAACTACAGGGATGAAATGAACACCATGCTCGATCAACTTGTTTCGGATTTCATATTACGAATGGGCTTTTCTTTGCCTTTAGCGATTCTGGTGGCCGTTAGCGCAGGTAAGATCCCCGCTTTAAATAGTATAAATATGGAGGCAAAAATCACAGAAGTTGCTTTGGAAGTGATCAAAGAACAAATAGTCGATCGACTCTTTATTATATATCAAGTATATAGGGACACTACTCCTACGGGAGATGGTGACTTACCAGCAGCGGTCAATTTCCATGAGGTATCTGAACGGGTTCTTTTTAGCGTGGACAACATTCACTGGCTAAACCATATCTATATGGATCTTGTGGATCATGGAAGCCGAAGTGAATACTTTGTCCAAGTTATACAATTTATTGGAGGGTAGTCTTATTTTTCTGATGGTTCCTGACGTACTGTAGTTATAACATTTGAATTTCTCCTACTAAACCCTTTTCCTGAAACCCTATGGCTTCCCCATTTTTATCTATTTTGATTTCTTTATTTCTCAGTCTGCTAGTTTCTTTGATCTTATTCGGTCTCTCTTTTCCCTTTTCTTCCAATAGTTCGACCTATCCAGAAAAATTGTCGGCCTACAAATGTGGTTTCGATCCTTTCGGTGATGCCAGAAGTCGTTTCGATATACGATTTATTATTGCTTTAATTTTATTTATTATTCCGGAATTCACCTTTTCCTTTCCGACTAGGGCTTTTGCTGATGGGATAGGAGGTATGGACCGTCCGCCGACACCACCGACTCTCGAACTCCCAGGGGCGGCTGTAGAAGCTCCTGCGGATGACCTCGAACCAACCCCCCCTATCGTCCCCGAATTGGGGCAGCCTTTATTAGCCGATAGTCAAAGGCGGGCGGAGCTTTACCCGAGATTATATATAAACACCCTTGGTCAACAAATAACGGAAGAAACCCTTCAAGCAATTGTTGAGGTGCAAGTTCTTATCGAACGCCGTGTCGAAGCGGCTTTGGTATATGATGGCTTTGATCCGAATAGGATCGTCGAAAATCGCCATCATATACGGGGTGTAGTTTTTTACCCGCGGGGTAATGCTTTTTCTCTGGAAACGTACCGCCAATACATGTCTCATATTGATACGTTAGGGACGAGAGATACTCGTTTCTACCAAAGGATATTAAATGCTATCCGGCGGTACGATATCTTTTTATAGGGGAGAGGGTTGGTTCTCTTCAATCGAGAAGAGAGAGAGAGAGAGAGAGGCAGGCCGCCAATAGCGCTTCGCTTGCATGCAAGGCGGCACGCCAGGTAGAGCTATCGCGCGCGGGCGAAGGAGATGCATTTATGGTACTGGTAGTACTGGACAAGCTCTCAGGGAATAATCTCTTTCTTATTTCTTCCTTTTTTCCCATGACGACTAGGAACGGGCAAATCACAAATTTCACTTCGAATTCCGGACCTCAACATCCTGCTGCTCATGGTGTTTCACGATCAGTATTGGAAATGAACGGAGAAGTGGTGGAACGTGCGGAACCACATATTGGATCACTCCAGTGCGGCACGAAGCCGCTGACGCCGAGTCGGCTCCTATGCCGCTAGCTATGCCCTGCTTGGTCCCCCGGCACGGTGGAGGTTCCGTAGCGCGTCATGAGCACCGGGCTAAGGGGCGGTTGAGCAACTCAAGCGAACCGCCCTACCTTACTACAACATAAGGACAGAAGGGAGAAGGTTGTGAAGGTGGCCTCGTTATCCACACCTCCGGTCAGATGAATGGAGGACCGACCGACCCGGGTTTTCATGAGCGTTGGCGGGTCCTGGAGTGCCTGTCAAGGGCGCTAGCGCATACCCCGGGGTGATCATCACCACCTGCACCTCACATCTCGGCACAGTGGAACGTGTAACCCGCCTGCTGTCTCATTCAACTACATTTGTTCCTGTAATCCATAGCCTAACAGAACGCAGCAGCGAGGGACAACCCGCCCATACAGCCAGCGGGGAGGATGGCACTACTGGCAAAGACCGTCCGGCGAAAACGCCGCAGGCGCGAAGCGTGGTAGGCCTGCGCCGGGGGAGCATAGCATAGGTAGGAAAGAGAGCCTGGACGGTGGAAGAGCCAGGGGAGGCCGGGTCATTTGACGGAAATGGAAGGCTTTTCCCCTATTAGAGAAGGCCGTCTTCAGTAAAGGGGAAGTGCATTAATTCTTGGAAAAAGAGGGAACGAGTGGAGTATACGAAACGAGCCAAGCCAAGAGCGAGCCTATATAAAAAATGAAAGAAAGTGAATTCAATGAATAGATAGAGTCAACGGTACGACAGACAGCGCTGCCTACACGCGAATTAGCTTCCGAGGTCGAGCAGTCTCAATTTCACTACAGGATTTGCGAATGAATGCTGGGCTGGGCCACCTCGAATGGCATGAGCCGCATGCGGGGAGACCCGCACGTACGGTTTTTAGGGGGATCTGGTCGAAAGACCGGCCGGCGCCCACCCGACTAGAGGGACTGAGAAATTAATAGAGTACAAAACTTATCTTCAAGCTTTACCTTATTCTGATCGTTCAGAGGGCGATCGCGGAGTCACTGAATGAAGTCCTCCGTTTCTTTCGGAGGTGCTGACCCGCAGCGAGGCAGAGATGACTAAGTGACATATGGAATATGGCGACGACAACAGCATGTCGTAGAAGGAGATAACTGGTGGAGCCAACGATCCGCTAAGACTAACGTATCTACAACTACATCCCCGAGCGGCAGTCAAACGGAGGCGTGAATGCAAGATGCCAGCGGAATGATCGGCCGGACAGAGGCTAGGGCTGCTTCCTTCCCACCGCGTCCTTCCTTGTGTGTCGGAGATATAAAGCGAGTGCACCGGAAAAGAACGGGAACTGGGTCGATCTATTCTATGGCGAAGCATCCGAAGCATAACTGCACACTCACACGATCTTTGCCGAGAGATAGGAGCATTCGGTGGAACCGGTGAACTACACTTGCTTCTGGATAGATGTGTGGGACAGAGGGCTCGTGGTACCAGCTGCCCACCCTTCCTCCTCTGCTTTGAGAACCGTGTGAACGGAGAGTGGGCAGAAGGGAAGGAGGTCCTCATACGGAGTCGCACACTTACTTGAGCAGTGCGGAAGACTGGGGAATGGGTTGAGTAAACTCCCCTGGGGCCGGAAAAATAACAGACGAAGCTTTACTTAGATAGGGCTTTGATTTGATTGGTATTGATTTTTTCTTAGTGGCGCCTGGGTATGTTACAAAAAGGGAAGGCAGAGGTAGTACTTCGAATGGCGAAACGAAGGGCGCCGAAGGCGCCAGTGATTCTCTGAGCCGGTCTGGATTTTCAACGCCTCGGGAAACTGGTCGAGATAGATGACAGCACCTTTGTCCTCTCTTCCTTACCGGGAGGGCAATCTTCTCTTATGGCCTTCACCTCCCGCCCGGCCCGGAAATAGAACCCAGCCCCCCTTCTGATCCATTCATTTCTGCAAGCAGGGGGGATCCAGAGCTAAGCCCCCCTTCTATTGCATAAGCTAAAAAAGCTATAAGCAAAGTACCAAAGGTGCGCTCCGCCCGGTGACTAAGAAAGAAATGGGTTTGCGCTTTTTTTGAAGTGATGAGGTCGCAAAGAGGGAAGTAGGGCTCCTATTGAAACGCTTTCCCTCTCTCCCTCAAAAGGCGACCAGCTTTCAATACTAGTTGTTACGTTACGCTGCCATTTTTCCAATATCATTGAATAGCATGGCCTGGGGCTAAGGTAACTCAAGTGGGAGAGCCGTGTTATGGGTGACCTTATTGCACGGTTCAGAGAGCACTTGTGTATGTGATGCAAGTGAACGTGTACGAAAAAGCTGTATCTAGGGTGAGTTCTTCGTTCCGTCGTCGACCCTATCTATGTTTCTACGATGGCCCAAGAACACGCTCATTCTTCAGCCGTAGAGAGACTTTTGAATTGCGAGGTACCATTACGAGCTCAATATATACGAGTGTTATTCCGTGAAATAACTCGAATTTCAAATCATTCACTTGCTTTAACTACTCATGCTATGGATGTGGGAGCATCAACTCCGTCCCTGTGGGCTTTTGAGGAGCGGGAGAAATTGTTGGAATTCTATGAAAGAGTCTCGGGAGCCAGGATGCATGCCAGTTTCATACGACCAGGTGGAGTGGCACAAGATCTGCCTCTTGGCTTATGTCGAGATATTGATTCCTTCACACAACAATTTGCTTCTCGTATCGACGAATTAGAAGAGATGTCAACCGGCAACCGTATCTGGAAACAACGATTAGTGGATATTGGTACTGTCACTGCACAGCAAGCAAAGGATTGGGGATTCAGTGGTGTAATGTTAAGAGGTCGTGCGACATGAAGACATTGATAGCAATATGGGGGGAGTTCCCATCAGGCAACAACGGTTCTGCCTGACCCTACTTAAGCATGCATATTATGTCAGTGAAGACTTGGTGTGAAGCCTTGGAGCTTACGTTACGTTAGAAGAGCAAAAGGCCCGGGGCTAGGGTGAGCTGAGGGGGGACAGCGTAAGTGAGCGAATGTGTGTAAGCCCAGTCAAACATGACTGTTCTAGGCGGGGCGGGCCACCCACCTTCGAATGGTGTTGGTCCTACGGACCGTGAACGGATTCGCCTCTGGCCTCTGGGCACGTCGGAACCGCATGAGTTCACCGGGGTGGAGCACGGTCCGCCAAAATCGGCATAGGTTAGGTGCTATTGATGGAACATGGTAAGCCTATCTTTCTCCATATGGAAGTGCTGCGGGCACATAGAGATGTGGGTAGAGGAAGCCTCAAAAAGCGAAGGCCGAGCTGTAGGTCACGTGACCTGCACCGAGTTG
>NW_021635443.1:65000-102500 GCF_004799145.2 Neltuma alba | reverse complement strand
ACGGTCAGCGCGAAGGTTCAAGACTTAGCCGAGCGTTAGCGAAGCTAGATTCTCATAGCGAGGCGCTTCGAGTTAGCGAAGCGCTGTAGTAGGGCCGAAGCCCTATGTGCTAGAATGCTGAGCCAAGGACGCTCCGCCTTATCTATCTATAGAAGCAGTCAACTGAGTTCTGAACGAATTAGCTCCTTGGTAATGGCTCAATCTATAGATAGAAAGCCCTATGATGGGAAACTATCACGTTAGGTTTGGAGAGAGATGGGACCGGTTATATAATAGGGAGAGCAGATGCAAGCTTTTTCTTTCAATAGCCGGCCAAATGACTACAGGATCATTGGTCTACTCTACCTCAATTCACCATTTCGAACTTTATACAGAAGGTTTTTCCGTACCAGCTCCTTCTACCTATACCGCAGTTGAAGCACCTAAAGGAGAATTTGGTGTCTTTCTGGTCAGTAATGGAAGCAATCGTCCCTACCGTCGTAAAATAAGAGCACCTGGCTCCGCCCATTTACAAGGACTCGATTCTATGTCCAAACATCACATGCCAGCAGATGTGGTCACCATCATAGGTACTCAAGATATTGTGTCTGGAGAGGTGGATAGATAGGATTACTAGTAGCTCGATCAGGACCCTAGCTTTATTGCGAGCCAAAAACCCGCCTGCAAAGTGAAATTCATAAAAAGGCCAGCCGGTATATATGGGCCGACGGGGAAACCCGGAACTAAACTAGAGCTTTTTAAGCACGAGATAAGATCTAGTCAAACAAAAAAAAATCAATATCATGACCAAACAAAACAAAATGACCAAAACTACTGTGATGTGAATAAAACGAAAGGAGAAGAGAAGCAACTGGCGAAAAGCACGCTGAAGCCTTATGTGTCAGTAACACTATCTCACGCGGAAACGCGGGATCTTTCTCAGGAGGAAGTTTGTAAAAGATTGGTAGCTACTTTCCAGGTGTAAAGCCGTAGTGGTTTCAAGGTAAATGCACGAGAATGGCGGGTTCCACTATCACCTTGTAGCCAAGAATGAAAGCGCGTAAAAGAACACCGCGGCACACACCATAAGGGAGATCTTTCCAGAGTTCGAAGGGGCCCAATGCAACGTGAGATTTCCGAAGGGGTGGGGTCCCATCTGTGCCTACATCACGAAATAAGATAAAGCACCACTTGTATGGGGGGAATACTCCCTTGAACAAATACTGGAATTTTCAGATGCTTCCAGAAGTCATATGAAGTGCCCGGTCGTGCCGACGGCAGATGTTATTGAGGCTCTAAGCGATTGTCCTGAGTGGTACGACGTCTACGATGTTCCTATAATAAGGGATACGGTACTAAATAGGTATGGGAGTCTAAGAAGTGTGTATGAAGATCTAGAGGTCGTTAGGCAAAGGAAAACTACCTTAGGTGCGAAAGTCATTGACTACTTGGAAAAAAATGGAAGGCCGCCGGAGTACCCGATCGAGGAGCTAAAAGAGAAGTACTTCCTGATTGATTATATTGCATGCCAGATCTGCTTTGGAAGGCCAATTAAGACAAGGCAGATCTTTCTGTATGGGCCGCCAAGCACGCAGAAAACCCTCATTTTTAGCTTCCTAGCGAGGGTCTTGCGCATATATTTTGCTAGCTCCAGAAGGAATGATTTCACTGAGGCAGACAACTACTATGATATGTGGGTCTTTGATGAGTTTCAGAGGAGGGGGAGGTACATCACCTCCGCTGCGGAAACGGGAACGGCCTACGCCAACACCCTATTAAAAGTACTCTTTGGGCAAGAATACCGGGTGGACTTCAAGTACGGTAGGCTTTTTGGAAAGCTTTCCACCGAAAGAAAGATTAGTAACCTTCCCAATCCTCTACCGGAACCTATTTTAGGGGAAGCTTCTCGAGTCTGTCAAGCCCGGTTCGAGCATACCCCTTCTATGATACTTTGAGTTGTGGGTCCTGTGTAGTCAAAATGACCGCCCAGCTATGGGGATTCTTTGCCAGCATTGATTCATAATCAAACCTTTTGTCATCACTCTTTCTGACGGAGAATGGCGTTAATTCATTGACTCAAAGTTCTTATCCAGCGAGGGTTCTATTAAAAGATTCTCTTTGAGGATTTGCCACCATCCATGAAGTAGCTGGTTCGATAGGACCAGGGTAACTCGAAGCCAAGGTAAGCTAATAGGAGAGGAAGATCCGCCAAGCGAGGAATTAGCCATAGAAGGCCTTTTTGTTTGGGCTGGTGGGCTTCGTTCCTCTCCAACCAGTCGAGCGTCTTCAAACCTCTGAACTCGACTCTCACCCTGACTTGAGTAGATGGGAAGAATAGAGCTATTCCCCCCTCCTTTGTTTGTTCATGTCTTGGATGTCAAAGCAAAAGAAGCAATCGGAAAAAAAAATCAATATAAGATCACTCTACGACCATTCTGTATGGCAATAGTAAATATTCGATTTAGGCTAAAAAAAAGACCATAGAATCACCCAACAAGATTGATTGCTAGCAGTAATATTCAAGTTAGGTTAGCGCTTTTCCCAGACCTGGAGATTTGTGAGTTCATCCTCTGCAAAGTCCTATTCCAGGTGGGGAAGGAAGACGAGCATATCTTTACTTATAAGTAGTCTTCCACTTTCTTCCAGGAAAGCCTTTCTCCGAGCAGCTAAGCTAGTTCATCCGCATCTGTTGTCGTAAAGTAGGTCTTGGTCCTTGAATCAGTCCGGAGTTAGCATGTGATTAGTTCGAGGCGCTAGCTTTACTAGTTGGAGTAGGAGTGGTGGTACTTACTTTCGTTCTTTGGTGGTTTGTATCCATTCTGCTTTTGTTGAAGGAAGGAATAACGATTGGACTGCTCCCCCGGGGAAAAATCTTCACTAACAAGGCTAGCCTAGCGAAGTCACTTCTGGATTCACTTCTTTTTTGAGTGAAGTGCACACCCGCGTAAATGGATTGAGGGGTTCCAACCCATCCTATCAGTTCCATCTCGCATTGAGAAACCTGCCATTCGGAGTCAGTCTTTGGGACCGCCCGGCACAGCGTAGAAGGGGTTGGGTCATCGGACCTCCTTCAAAGGTTGGCGAAACGGGTTGCTAGTTGTGTATCGCCGCTCCATAAGTCCAGCCAGAAGAAGGTAGACTTCCCATCCCCCTCACCTAAAAATCTCATAGAGTGAGATGGATCACTCAGATCTAGTCTTCATCGACATCCCGCTTGAGGGTCGGTACACTGAGGGTAAGAACGAACGCTTGATAGCTGCTCCAACTAATGGCATAAGTAAAGGTAAGAAATCTCATCTGACGAAGTGGAATTTCCCCTTCGGATCGAACCAAGACTAGTGGCAAACTGGTCATTTCATTTAGAAGAAGAAAGATTGGCACATAGCCGGTTATACCGTATTTATTCCTGTGTCTGTGTCCTTTTTCGCTCATTGCTCGATTGACTCTAACCCAGAATGCTTTTACTGAATTCCATCATGCACTCACGGACGAGAGGGTCGAAGCATTCCATTCCAGGTGAGCTGAAAGCGAAGTGTGCACGTATCCCAGCCCGAGCTTACAGGGAAAGGTATAGAAGACTAGCGCTTACAGCTCTAGGATGAGCAAATCTCAGCAGGATCGTTAAGCTCACGGGTGAAAGGTGAAAAGTTTGCAGGCTTTGGGTGAATATCATTAAGTGGAGTAGGAGAGCGTGGTGAGATAGATAGACGTCCAATCCTGCAGCAGCTAGTTGCTCGGCCTTAGTCTTGGGCGGATCTCACACTTCAATCAAGCCCTTCGTACTGCAATCCAATCAATCGATCGATCAATAGGCTAATCTCTTTTGTTTGGGCCGGTAGCTAAAAAAAAGAAAGTCCTCCATATCTAGCCAACTAGCTAGCAGCATAGCATTAGCTTCAATTGAACAAGCTCAACCTTGAAAAAGAAAGGTGGTAGGCCGAAGAATCGTTGAACGCTTCAACTTGGCCACTGAAGAAGGCGAGAGAGTGGGAAAACTTTTTGCTTACTGCCATGCCATGGTTTAAGCTTTAGGCTCCATAGACGGAACTTTTTTTTAGGTATTAGGGAGGGGAGGACACCACTCAGCACCTAAGGTGGGGTTCAATGCCTAACAAAAACGGCAAAAAGAAAAAAAAAAAAGAGATGTATGGCTGAGGGGAGGAGAGAAAGAACGCATGCATGGGGATTCTGTCTGTCGGAGGTTCGAGAATCTATGATAGGAGATCTAAGGCTAAGGAAGAATTAATGGAAGTCCATTACTGAGAGAAGTGGTGATCTCGTCTTGCTTGCTGGGAGAGAGAAAGCTTCCGGACCACCTTTTCCAGCCAGATAGCGAGCGATCACTCAGCAATGAACACTAACTGAAAGCGGCCGGGAATGAGTACCTATCCCTTACGGGAATCGAACCCGTGTCTTCGACATGAAAAGACGATGTCCTAACCACTGGACGAAAGGGACCAAAAAGCCATTCTTCATATACCTCAGCTCCGAGAATAGAAGTGGTTCGTTTTCTTTCTATACGCAATTCAAGATTTCGTTTGTGTTCATGTTGGCGATTTCTGATGTGAATTCGGCGGGTCGTCCCCCCTTCCTACGGGTTCCCCCACCGACCCAGTGACACACCAACCACGCCCCTTCCCTTTCTCCGATCATAAAGCCCCCTGATCCCCCTTTCATCCTCCCGAATAAGTAAGGCCCCGTTTTTTTATAATTCAAAAAAGAAAGGGCGAAGCGCCCGTTTGAAGTGGCGAAGGCCTATGATATAGTAAGAAAGAAAGTACGTTAAGGTTACGAAGTAAGGTCAGCTGGTTAAGGAAAGCTCAGGTTATGAAATCGCTTAGCCGTTAATTAATTAATTTAATTAAGTAGTAGTGAGGCTCAGGTACGGAGCCTTCCACTGTGGACCGAGACTACGCAAAGGTAGAACACCATAGAAACTTCGCTTACTTTATCATAAACCTTGATTTCGCTACGCTCAATAAGAACCCGGAATAGCGGAAATCGGTTCGTGTTCCGCTTCCAAAGTCAGTCGTCTTTGCCCAAGTGTGAACTGCAGACGACTCTCCAGTGGTTCCATTCCTTCTTACTTTACTTCTGGGTCAACCCAACCCGAATGGGAAGAAGAGGGTCAGCCAAACAGCGGTCCACTTTGTACATTTGCTGAGGCAGACCAATCGGGCATTTTAGAAAAGGGAAGGGAACTTTTCGCCGAAGGTTCGGAGACGCTCGACTGGTAAGGAGAGGAGGCCTAGGAAGGAGGCGGGAAGCTACCGCTTCTAGAATGCAAGCTTATCCTTTACTTTTTTTAGAGCGTACCGCTATTGAATAAAAAAAGGTTTATAGATGAAGTAATCGGAGTGACAAATGATTACGGTTGCGGAAACCGGAGAAAGTCGGGAACCTTTTGAATCAAAGTAGCGACGAGCCGAGTACTTCGACTACAGGGGGGGGAAAGCTTCGTAGACAGCTTCGCGTCCTCGCCGCTTCTTTCTGGCGACTAGCTTCTCAAGTGGGTGGCTTGGTAAGCAAGCTACCTTCAGCATCGGTCAAATCCCTATCAATAATAGGCCGGAATGGTGGGGAATGAGGCCCTCCCTACTTCAATGGAAAGGGGGGAATCGCCGTTTCACAGCCGCTCCTCTACAACTACCTTTCGCCCAACATGATCACGAACGAAGACAGAGAATTGCGTAGATAGAAGGACGAAACCAACCAACCCACTTGTCCTGATCGGAACGATTGAAGAAAGAAAGAGAATGGTGGCCCCTTTCGCCCAGGGGGCATCGTCGGAGAACAATGTCGGGGACAGGGTGAGAACCTTCCGTTGGTTACGCCCTTTCAGTGTTGGTTCTTCCATATTTAGATATGGCCAGATAGAGATCTATATCTTTCTATCTATCGATAGAAAGATATATTGAGAAATGGATATTGATCTGGTTTCAAGATCTATGAACAAGATAGATCCCTAAATATCCATTTGAAAAAAGAGATGAATAGATAGGGCGGAGCCAGCTGAAGGAAGGGCGCTAACGCGCCCCTGCAATCTTTCTAAAGCAAGAAGCGAGAAACTTTACTTTGAGAAATTCACTCAGCAATCTTCCCTCCTCTCCCTATCGGGAGAGCTACATAGTAACCTCTCGCTTTGCTCGAGCTTTGCGAGAGGTACGAAGTCGCTCGAGCGTCAGCTCGAGGGCTTGAGACGCGTTTGCGCTCGGGCCCTTGCTTCTTTCTAAGGCGCACCGGCTTTCGCGCCCTTGCTTCTTCGTTCGAGCCCCCTGAAAGATTAAGTCGTTCAGTCGAACAGCGTAACGAGTCTAAGGTTACAGAAGCGTTCGCCAACTTTGATAGGTATAGCATTGCAAGCAAATAGAGCAGAGAGCTTACCATTTTTTTTTCTATTAGAGTCGCGAGCTTGTTGTAGTCGGTCCTAAAGGGAGAACTTGCTGCTTACTTGCTATATCCCCGCGTTCTTGCACGGCTCGTTCTTCGAGCCCTGCTTCTCCCTTCCCCCTCTCCCCGTTCGTTCTACCGTCCAAAACAAGGCCGTATGGAGTATAGCCAAGTGGTAAGGCATCGGTTTTTGGTACCGGCATGCAAAGGTTCGAATCCTTTTACTCCAGATTATGAACACCCGATCGGATTTGTCAAGAACGAGCTGACGACTACAGGGGAAGCGGCTGATTGCAGTCCCTGAGCCCAGCCCGGGCGGGAGGAATGCATGGTTCCCTGGCGCTTCATGGGACGGGCGTTCGCTGCCCCCCTCCCTCTAGCACAATCTTACTCTTTCTTTGAACTCTAACAATTTTTTATCCCAGTCCTAGAAATATGAAACTTATCCCAATAGGAAATCACATGAAAGTCTTGCTTGTCATAGAGATTGGCTTAGTGTTAAGTGTACCGTAGCAGGCAATGCTAATTGTCTCATACTCAATTCACATTGCCTCTTCTTTCTCTTAGGAGTGATGTAGAGGTCAAGTTGCAAGAATCCGCTTTTAGAGAATACGCTTCATTTTTTGGGGCTTTATATCCATTCATTTCTTTTTCTCGATGCTTTGAATAGCCCTAGTCTGATAGCGGAGTTAAGTGGAGAAGTAAGTAGAGTAGCAAACCTGTTGTCAAGGAAGGTTGTTTGTTAGCGCTCACGGTAAAGAGGGACTGATTCTTAGGTGACAGCATTCCAGCGAGCCTCTCCTAGGCCAGCTTCTGATCTCATCAAGCAGTGCGATAGGGAAAGGGCTATAAAATAAGGTCAAGATCAAGTCTATTGAGCTCCGATTAGTTCACTCTAGCTTTAGGATCGGTGCAGCAAATCTGTAATTCTTCTTTCTAGGTTGTTCATGCCAGCACGGAGAATGCCCGTTTGGTGTTCAGTGAAAGAAAGCTACACAGGCCTAGTTGGAACAAAGTCAGGACCGTGGGCATTCCTCTACGATCGATAGACCGACCAATGAATAACATAGAAAAAGAAGATACATTTCAGTAGTCCACCTCCTCTTCTCTTAGAAAAGCGGGACTCCGTCTTAGGCAGACGAAGAAGGAAAGGCGATTCCATCCCGATCTTTGTTCCCGATTCAGTTTTAGTCATAGTATAAACCATAGATGAGAAAAGCAGCGAGCACTTCATACCAGCAATCAAACTCCATAGAAAAGGCGTAAGGTAACTCTCAGAGTTTCATCTTCTGCGGATGCTTTAGCTGCTTCAGCTTTCTATTATTATTCTGCTTCAGCTGATCCTTCAGCGTCTGTTTCTGACGGATTTTGAAATGAAATGAATTCATTTCCTCTTGGCTATTATTCCTTCCTGTCTCTCTTCTAGTGATCTAAGGAGGGATTTTTTTCATAGAGCTGGATGTAGCTACTTTAGGTTTCTATCAAGCTAGGCCTGCTAAGAATGTCTTTGATGGTAGCTTTGTTCCTACTAGTAGTTTTAGATCAAGATAGAACAACTAATAAGAAAGAAGATCTAGGAAGAAGGTAGTTCCTGTAAGCCAAGCAGCTATCGAAGAGCGTAGGAGAGAGATCAAAGAGTAGTCCTCTTGTGACAGACAACCTTAGAAGCGGATTCCTATCCTTTTGTTGTGAGGCTGACTTGAGAAGTTCTGCTCGTGTAGCTCTCTTTGACTCCTTATGTTTGTTGGGAGTAAGTATTTCCATACTCCTGAGGCGACAGATGCTTTCTCTCTCTCTAGGCGCAGACTTCTTCTTTTCGGCCCTGAGAGCTGGGAGTATTATCTGGGAGAGCGGTTCACTCGTCAGATTGATGGAGTCGTCCGAGTGCCGATTGATCCTCCTACTCATATGACTTTACTTTTTAGGTCCATTCCTGCTATGGATGATCGACCTCTTGAGGAGAGACTTCAGGCAGCGGATATGGATTACCTCACTTTCAGGAGCATCTCCATTGGCTTCATTGTGGATGTCACCCCTGTCCTTGGTGGTATGATGGTCGGGGGCAAGGTACTTGACCACTGGCTGGTAAATCTTCTTTCCCTTTTTATATTCCTTGATAGAATCTTGCTGAACTTGTGCTGACTTTCTACCTTTGTTTTACCTTGCAGCATCACATACGCCCCAATCAGGTTTTGATCACCAGGACAGAGCAGTCTCGGATGCAGGCGTTGATAGCCAGTCAGCAGCAGGAGATTCAGGCGCTGAGGGATCAGATAGTGAGTTCGTTCTCCTATTTACCGTAGATGACTTGTCCTCCTTTGAGACTGAGTCACTGCCTCATTATGATGATCCTGAGGCCACTGGCTCTGTGACCTGGGTTCCTGAGCAGCAAGATGGCCAAGAAAAGGACCAGGGAGATGGGGTACCTATCTCCCTTCAAGCGAACAAAGAAGATGCCACTCAGTTAAAGTCTCTGCCAGTATCGACACCTCAGGCTCTGGGAAGTGAGAAGGAACAGCAGAATCAAGAAGAACAAGGTCAATCTCTATCGAACAACTCTCATGAATATTTGACCTCTGGCTATTCACAACATTTTCTATTTCCTCATCCTAATTTCAGGCGTAATTAATATTCCGTCCCACGAAGAAGTCATTAGACATCTTAAAGAAGCTCAGAATAATCAGCCTGCAGCCTGAAATCCACTACCAAGAGCTTCCTCCAAGTATAGACTCCTCTAAAATCATGGTATTGGACTTACGAAAGGCAAGCCTTATTCCCAGCTATTGAACTCTAACAAAACTCTTCACAATGCTTAACGCCCATATGTTCATTCTTTCTTTTCTTCTCATGTTTCCATGCGGGATAAGGGTCTCCTCACAAGTAACTGCTTCAGAACAGAGTCCAGAAAGGGATTTCCAGCCTTTATCTCTATTGAACAACACACTAGAGGTAATAGTGACTCCTTCCAAACTAGCAACAACTGCTGATGTCAGAACATGGAACTGTTGTAGAGACCGCATCTCAGCACAAAGACAAATCACCAGCGTCTGGTCGTGAGGTATCTTATATTCCAGACATTCCAAACACGAAGGGTACTGAACTTGAGACTTCTGCTCGGCTGGCTGTGAGCGAAATTCCTTCTTCAGATAGAGATCAGGCTGTAAAAACGCTGTGGAGATTATGGGAGTTGGGCGACAATACCTCATCTCTTATGTTTGATGTCAGTGCATTGATTGGCAATCTCAAAGGAAAGGCTGCGACACTTCAGAAATGGATTCAACGAGGTCTATTAGCAGACCGTCGTGAGGAGAGACTATGTCAACCCAGAGATAGCAACGAGACTTCTTTAACAGCCCCCAGACCCTTAGCACAGAATCCTGAGTATCAGATCATGTACGATGGATGAGTCCCCCCTTTTCCTGTAGGATGGTCGAAGATCAAAAGGATAAATGATAACCAATTATCTCTATGAATCTCTTTCCTGTAGCTAGCCGCTGATAGTCAGTCTTTCTCCTTTCCTTACTTGCAAGCTCTCTAAGCTTTCTCTTTACTGGTAGTTCCTAAGGTTTATAGCACGCTAGGCTAGATAAGAATATATTAGATCTTGCTGTTGCTCCATACAGGTAGCTAGTCGAAAGGATAGTTTCTCTTCTAGTGATCTAAGGAAGAGTTTGATTCATAGAGCTAGATGTGGCTCCTGTAGGGGTTCGAACAAGCTAGAATAAGATAGAACTCATTATATCGATCTAGCCTGTAGCTAGGCGAATGTAGTTCCTACTCTAAGACAAGACGAAGACGGAAGAGCCTATCGGTTGTAGCTTCTCGTCTGCTTGTCTTCTCTATAGGTTTAGAGGAAGCAAGGATTCTAATGGATATCTTTTTTATGGCACTCCTGAAGCATCCCAAAATTGGATATTCTAATGAGTTTAATGCGCCTACTTTGCTTGGGCTGTAAGCTAAGTCTTGGTATTGCCGGTATCTTCCCATAGGATATAGTGTACTCCCTTGCCCTACTAGGCCCTCTCCTCCCTACGCTTCTTTGGGCTCCGGACTGAATGGAATAGCGCTAGCTAAAAGTTCGGAGGCTTGGCTTCCCGAAAGCATTGATTGAATAGCACAGGAGTAGGAGTAGCACAAGGGAGAGGGCGGGTGCATTCTTCCGTCTTTTGTTGGCTGGATAGAATATCCTTTCGTAATCGTATATAAAGTAGGTAGCCTGCCTTTCCTTTCACGCTAGTGCTCCTTCATTGACTGTGTAGGCTTGAGCTTTTACTTTTACTGTTTTACTTTCTTACTTATTTACTGCACCTTAATAGAATGCCAATGAGGCAGGATGCGTAAGACATTTAATTGTAAGTCGAAGAAGAGAAAGCCCTACTTATTTGTCTAAGAAGGTAGTGCTAACTAACTGAATGCCAATACTTTTCACAGTTTGACTCGATTCTGCTCCCCGGGCCTTAGCAGCGCACCCCCTCACCCGCTTCCCTCGACTGCCTTCATAGAAGAGGGGGATTTCGAAGAATGGAAATTCAATTCAAGAGAGGCGGTCAAGGTTGGAAGGAAGAAGAAGGCTTTTCAGCCGGAAGACAAGATCTGATCTCCTTTTTTTTTTAGCCTAGAAATGGATGAGGGAGCCCTCTCGGGAAAGCAACTGTCCTTACTAAACTATGCGCTCGCCCCTCTGACCAAACCGAAGAAAGTTAGGGGATAAGTTCCCCAGCAAGGCCCCGTATCATATCCCCTTTTCAATAAAGCACACTTTGGCGGGCATTCTCCCTCCATCGAAGCGGATCGCCAGACCCTCCTGATTATGTAGCTTGGCCCCTCGTTATCAAGAACTCGAAAAAGGGAAGCGTACGCTTTCGCGATGTCCGATTTTTGAAGAAGAGCCCAGACAATGGGGCGGCGAAAGGGGACGAATACACCTTCGAAGGGGGAATGGCGAGAAAAAATCCAATTCTAGGGGGGCGGGAGAATGGGGCATTTCGCAGCAAGCAAAAGGGCTTAAAAGCGCCTTTATCAAACCGCATCAAGGCTCCTTTATTAGGTTGGGCGCTAGCTAGCGCTTTACTAATATAATAGAAAGTAAGGCTCTTCTTATGTTTCAAAAATACCGGGGCGGGGGAGAGGGAAATGCTCCTTTCTCGATTGTTCGTCCAGGAGAGGTGAAACCCTATGCATAGTGGTAAAGGCGTAAGCCCTCCAACTCAAATGCAAATGAGGGGAGTAAGGTTGACTCCGATCCCTCCTCCTAAAGGAAGTGAGCGACATCTTGTACGATGTACGTCCTGGCCGTTTGCAAGCGCTCGCTTGAACAGGTAGATCGGGGAAACTGCATATGATCTTCCGCGGCATGCGTGAATGTGGTAGCTCGGAAAAGTCATTGCCTATGACTTTGGGTGCGTTCCGCTTGCCATCTCCCCGATGGAATAGATAGCTCCTGCAATGTTCGCTTCACTTCCAGCATTGAAAAGAGGCAGCCTCATGTCACTATGAGCTCGTCCGGAGATCGTGATTTAGCTGTTGCGAGCTCCTCGCTTTCTGCTAGACCCGCCCTCTAGCTGTAGAAGCTTTTCGGGTTCTCGAAATCACAAGTTCGAAGCGGCCTTCTTTATGTATAGTCGACAAGCTTTACTTATAGAAAATTCCATAGAAAGGGGCCGGCCGCCTGGAATCAAAAGAGTTTCAAACTCGTTGAAGGATCCTTGTGGCTCCGGATCCCTCCAATCCAGCCGATTCCGAATCTACCAATTCCGGGATCTTTTGCAGCGAAGGCCTGTCATCGAATTCTTCATGGGGTATGCCGATCTTAAATTAAACTAAACATTATTGATCCAACTATCAATCAATCCGTCATACAAAGGCGTAACTCCGGCTCTCTCTACGGGTAGAAGGAGGGACAACCGTCTTGTCAAGGCGCGGGCCAAGCCAACTCAAAGTGAAGCGATTTATACCGAGCAAGAACCTGCACTAGAATAGGAAAAGCGAGACATTCCTTCTTTTTAAGAATTCCAGTCCTGCGGGTCTGGTCACTGATTCCCTCTAACTATCCATTTTCTAATCGAAGACAGATGGTAGCGTAGGAGATAGGGCCTGATTGAGTACTTTGCAATCACCGAACTGCTTTCGCGAACCTTCAAGCTTGAAGGTGGTAAAGGAAAGCATACAATCTTCATAGCCTTTTTGTACCTTAGAATTCGCTCTTACAGAATCCGAAATAACCATTGCAAGGAGGAATCGGCGTTTATCCCTTCCCACTGTGAGGGAAGGTTGGATTCATAGATGCAGTGATAACACTGATGCCAACTATTCTTTAATATAAAAGAACTCCCCCTTTAGATGCAGAGAATGCAAGCTCCTATCGAATAGGCAAGAAGGAAGGTAAGTCAAATCCCACTCGTTTTGAGTTCTCGAAGAGCAAAAGATTGAATTCATTCTTCCTCGCCCGGTATGCTGGCTTGGCTCCTGCTTTGGCTTCTTGATTGGCTATTGCCATAGAAGACATCTATGTTATACCAGCAGACGGAGCAGACATGGCAAGATACATATTCTAAATAATAAGCCAAATGCCGACCTAATAAAAGGACGCTTGGGGGAAGGTAGCCGTCTTTGTCTTGTTAAAGTGACAGGGCCTCAGCACGGAGTAGTCCTTAGCTTTAGATGGGACTTAAGACTTGGCATTGGAAGTGGGATGGAATGGATCTCCTTCCCGCTTTAGTTGCACTTTTTTCTAGGTTGCTAACCGGTGTGGGAGATGAAGCAGATGTTATAACAATATAGAATATATATATATATGAGTTTCGAATATTCAGATTTGAGTAAAAAAATGCGGTGAGTACAAACAGATTGGGATTGGCAGAAGCAGAGACTCGACAAAAAGAAAAGCAAGTCATGCTTACTATAAGAAGGAAGCGGGCGGAGACCCGTGCGTGCAGCAGGTGTAGAGTCAGGCGAACTACTCCTGCGAATATGCGCAGATGTTATTTTTGAATATAGACCAATTGCTTTAGCGGGGACTGCAATCTTGACTATGTGTTCATGGTTTCGAAACGAAAACAACCATCTACACGAGACGCTCTTTGTCTACTTATTGCATTAGTCACGTCTATTTGTGCAGTGCTAGTTCCCTGTTCACTCACCTAGTTCGATGCGATGTGAAGCCCTTGTGACCGGAACACCTGTATCTGGGCCCGGCGGCCAAATAAATCTCCTTGTTTTCGCTAGCGGGTCGACTAATCTAATTCAAATGGCCTCACCAACAGCACTTTCAGAAGCATCTCCTCTCGTGATTCACCGGACTTCGTAGCTTGAAACAACCAGTCCTTTTCCCTTTTCCTATGCTGAGGCAGTACCAACAAATCAATCCATCGAAGTTCATATTGACATACATAAATAAAAATATGGATGCCGTTGCTGATTCGGATCATCTCAATCAATTCCTTAAACGAGTTCAAAAATGCTTTAAACGAAATTATGCTAAAGCGGATGATCAGGGTTTTCTTCCTTATTCCAGGTAAGCTTTCATAGTAGAGGATGCATGCAACAAGTTCAACTCTCCTTCTTTTTCGAGTGAAAAGCTCGTTTTAATCATTCAAAGCCTCTCCGAGGAGGTCGGGTCAGACTATGGATATAAGCCAAAGAGAGGAGTTTGGGGCACCAGTAAATCCATCGGAATAGAATAACGACAATCATAACGTCACTATTGATGAGAGTAAAGAGTATGATCAGGTCTCCTATCAACGCCCAAGAGGTATCTAACGTCCTTCTTTCCTTCATACGTGACAGATCTAGCTTCAGCTTCCCCCGCTTATAGCTATAGGTAAAAAACAGGTGCTAGTGAAATCTCTATCTGTACCTGGTACTAGTAATCTGTGTCCATCTGTACGAAATGCTAGCTGTGCCGCCGATTGGTCCCAGTAGATACTTTAACTATAGCTCTTTTTGCAAGTGGATGAGATCGTTAGATAGATCGACTTCATTTTTCCCTGACGGACCAGTTCTATGCCTGGATGCCCTATTTGATTTGGCTTACGATTGCCCGGAATCAGAGGTAAGCTTTTGGCCCATGGTCCTCAGTGAGGAAAGGACCTAGAAAAAGCAGAGAGGAGGGTTGGAGAGTAAGTAGCCGATAAAGTGGATGATGGCATGAAATTAAGGATCTAGCTGCCCAACGACCCGAGGTACAGCACGTTACAACAATAAAGTTGCATATTAATTCTTAAGGTATCCCACAAAAATAAATATTAACGGCCGCGTTATCGTTTTTTTTCTTTACCCATAAAGAGGGGTGCTTGGATTGGAGACCCATTTTCTTTTAACCATGCAACCCCACTACGTTGTCACCAAAGCCATGTGAGAATGCTTCTTTACCCTTGTACGCACAAATCTAGCTCATAGCAGCACTGCCGAGTTCAGTTACTTAGTACAGAGATTGGAACAACTTAGCGCGGGAAGGTATACTAATAGAATAGTGGTGCGGTATCTGGGAACTCATCTTTCGAAATGGGAAGCGTAGTAAACAGTGACCCTCGGGGAGGAAAGCTGCTCTTGTTCTCTTTGCTCCTGTTGAAGAAGTAGTTTTCCTAGGACCTTCGCCTTAGATTTCCTTAGGTTGACCTATGGTTGGTTTCTGGTGGAGAGAAAGACTGCTCTTAGGTGTTCTCTGTCCCGATTTCCCGGTCCTAGAAATATATATAATAAAAAGATAAGATAGGTCGTAGCCTGGTTGGTTATCAATAGGCTTGGAAGAGGGGCTAGTCGAGAAAGCGGCGCATTCATGGTGTCTGGAATCAAGGTCAATAAAATGAATCTATCTAGTAGGGGCTTAGTTCTATTAAAGATTAAGGCGATATTGAATCAATTCCCTCGCAAATAAGGAGATTTGAGGGGAATAGCTCATCTGTAAGGGAAGGCTCTCTAAGGCTACAGTCGCCAAAGAAAGCAAAAGTAGAAGCCCTTAGCTGATGACTCGTAGGGAGAGCTGGCCTCTTTCCTATTTGATTCGATAGTGGGAACTCCTTGCTTCTCTGTCCGCTCATCTCGCTTTTGTGCCTACTTTCCCGACGAGAGTCCATCGGACCAGTCTTTGAGTGCCCTTTCCAAAAAAAGTTCAATTGCTAACTCGCGCATTCAAACTTTTAGCCTTAAACGCGGGGGCAATGGCAATCAATAAATTACCGTAGAGCGATGCTCGAAATCGATCATGTTGGTTTTGCCCAGTAGCCATTCTCAGCGGAAGTACAAACATGGTAAACAGAAGAAGCTGGCTATCGACTACTATCCGGCTCTCAATAATAGAAGGTAGCCAACTAGGGGGC
The DNA here is from genome assembly GCF_004799145.2 of Neltuma alba. Taxonomy (NCBI): domain Eukaryota; kingdom Viridiplantae; phylum Streptophyta; class Magnoliopsida; order Fabales; family Fabaceae; genus Neltuma; species Neltuma alba. The sequence goes on along the minus strand of NW_021635443.1, from coordinate 86,814 downwards.
AAGTCCCCCGGGTCAACCCCTTGATAAGAACCTGAGAACGACAAGAATGATCTCTGGCCCCCCTATTATCTCGCAAAACCAATGGTTGACTGTGGAGCAAGTGAAGTTCGGTATGTTTACCATGAGTGGAGGGTAATCTTGCAAGTGTTCCGCGAACGACCAGTGGACAGGAGTGGGCATGAAAACAAACAAGAGTTTTAGGGGGATCACGTATCAACACATTTGAGATAGTTGAAAAGGGTTGATTGGCTACAGGATGCATCCAATGCTACTGCTTGAGATTGAGAAGGAGCTGGACGTTCAGGCACGGAATCAACTGCTGTTGATGAAGTCAGTTAATCAATAGGAGAAGCACACACAGAAGAAAAAAGCGAAGGCAAGCAAGTAACTTATTTTATTTTACATTAGTAAGGCAAGCTTAGAACTTCACTCAAAGCTTGGGTTTTCCCAAGCTATCGATTGAACTCTTTGCTAGAAATTCCTCTTCTCTGTCATACTCAGAGAAGTCTTCCTCATCCACCTCGACTTCGCTTGAACGATTTCCCATGTAGAACAAGGCTTGCTGATGTCGTAGGTACTGAGCATAAAATCTTGGGAGACATCGTTCGGTAAGCTTCATTCTCCAATCATGATGAGGAGCTGAACAAAGGTGGTGGAACTGCTTCTGGCCGGATGTTGTTAAATAAACACAGCTCTTTGTTTGATCCGTAACGTAATGCAATCCAATCTTATTGCATTCATAGAATGCATAAGTCTGTTGTATATATTATAAAAGAAAAGATCACTCCTAAAAAAACACTAAATACAGCCGTGATCTTATATACGATACCAGCGGACGCGCCCCTCAGTTCAAATTTTGCTTCACAAACTCACCAAACTCTTTCTTTATGAGTATGAGTCAACCAAGCCGCTTCAAAGAACAAAGGTCTCTGGAATGCCGGCGGATGTAACTTTGCAGGTCAAAAAGAAGAGGGTGGTGATCGAATTTGACTGGAGGCGGATTCCGGACAGCAGCTTCAGGGAAAAATGACATTCCATCTTAAACAGAGCTCTATCTAAGCTCTCATACACACGATTGAACCCAGGAGACTTTTGCCCTCGCCATGTAAACTGAGAGCCTAGGTACCCAAGATCAATGATTTTGCTTTCAATCTTTAAACTTCCGACATCTGAAGAACTTGCTTCCAGAGCCAGGCTTTCAGACTCTCCATAGGTTTCGCATAGAGAGCAGTCAATAAGCACTCACTCTTCTTCTCCTGAACCACCTTCATATGAACGAACTGAGAGTCATCCTGAAGGACATCCACTGATATATCTTTGCTCTTCCACAGGACCCAAATCCCACCAGAAGAACCTTTAGGTTCCACCCGATGCGATGACGGTTTTAACCACTTTCTCTGCCTTCTCACCACTGACCCTAGTTTCAAAAAGAAAAGCACAACTCTCTCAGGTGAATTAAGTCCATTCTTACACCATGAAACCCCGGCGGCGATTCCAAACTAGAATCTTCTAAACCACACAATAAGGAAAAGACTATACCACCCATTAAGCAGTGAGGCTACCCATCATATGACGAGCAATCCGGCTGCATTTGTCTCATCTCTCAAAAGATTTTATTGGTTGGACAACTTTGTGATGACCGCCAAAGCTATGCCATCTTTATTCCAACTTCCTCTGTGTTGTCAAGGATCTACACACGCATAATGTTATAGCTATAGGGTGCCGTAATAAGGATAAGGTAAAGGGCCAACCCCTATATGCTTTAGACCAGAATTTTCCTCTGATTTATTTGTGGCTTCTTCATAACAAAGAGCTTCCTGATCTTTGGCAACTAGGGGCTTTATAGGGGTCCTCTTGTTGTAGGTCTTCAAACTACATTGAACAAACTAGAACGCCTTCAATTGCTTTCTGCATCCGCTAGTTCGGCATTCTCGATCTTCTATCTTTCCTGCAGGCATGGAAATCAAACTGGAATGAGACCTTCTTTCTGATTCTTCGCCGCCTGATTCCTCACCTTCTTCCGCTTGAACAGTGCTTTACGAAAGAAGTTTACGCCTGATAGATCAGGTTGGGAAAAAGGTTTCTCACCTCCGGAATAAGAGGACAAAAACCAGGTGCTTTACTTCTCCAATCACATGTGTTATTAAGCATATGAAAATGGAACCCAACAAAACCTGCTTTCTCCCCTTAAGGTGCGGAGCGGGGCGTAACGAAGGGCGTTTAGGGCTTTATAGTTCTACTAGTTAGCCTGCGAGTAGGAATCCTTCTTCGGAGAAGACTGATTCCACTTCTTTCGAAGTTCGATACAGCTTTGCACACGTCATCTTTGATTCTAATATTAGCTCAGTCCCAAAGTCAAGAAAATCCTGAGCTGAGTAAGGAGAGAGCCCTTTTTCTGTGTTGTCGGAATAGGACCTGTAGGTGGTTTAAAGGGCTTTACATTAGGGCAAAAGAGAGTACTACTTTTGTTCTTTCTGTAACTTTAGATAGCGATTCGGCTTAGTTCAAATAGAACTAAAGAGAACGGGAAAAACTTTTCCCAATCCCCTAAAAAGGACTCCTGGCATGTCATCTTCTGTGATTTCAGGAACGGGAAAGAAAGAGATAGACTTGCTGCTTGCACGCTTTCCTCGATCTCAAAAGCTGGTGTGCCAGAGAAAGCGAGAGTTCCTATGACTGCCAATCTAGACTCAAAAGATGATGCACCAGATCGAGAGCCATCCTCATTGCATGTATCAATAATCCCACGCGTCCTATACCAATCATAATCATAGCGGATGAAATCCGCTAGCCTATTAACTAACATAACAAAGAAGTTTGAATTCGACGAGGAAAGAGAGAAGCACGGGTTACTGTAACACCCGATACGGGAACAACGGATATGGGTATAGACCCGAAAGACTCTTCCTTTGGACCACTTCTCCCGGACATCCTTGAAGCCAAAAAGGCTTTGCAAAGCCTTTTGAGATTGAAATCTCAGTTTAGGAAGGTACCCTAGCCTTCATGTCCTCGATCAAACTATCAAATTAGATACCGCATTCCAGTTCTCCCTCCCAGCGTTGCTCTTCCTCCAAAGGGACTTATCTGGATTACCCGTTGTTTCAGTTTGATATGCCATTCTCCCTTCGCCTTGTTTCACTTTTTTTTTTCGCGTGGTGCCGCTGTACTCTATAAGCGCCAGATTCGCCCAGCCCTGAAAAAGTTCGCTATGGCTTTGAGTTTTCATTCGAAAAGCCGAGAGAGAGTAACTAGGTCGAACTCGAAGACGCTCACTCAATGGAAAAAGCCGTAAACAACCGGTGTGGTACCTGCGGCGAAGCCACCTGAGAATGCCAAGCCTGGTACTGATAGGTGATCGGAGTGATATATACGATCAATTAGATTGAGGAACAAGAAGCTATGAGCAGACACCAACAACCTTTTTAGGTGGAGAAGACTAGAAAGCAGTAGTTTAGGATGGTTGGTCCTGTCTCAGTGGATGTTAAAGTTGGTGGGCAAACTCGATACTCGATTCTATGCGAATGTTGATTTATCTATTATTATTATACCTTTGTTACCAAAAACCTTTCTTTAGGAAGATAGGGAAACAGGCGATCGGCAGTGAGGCTTCCAGCTATACTCATGAGTCATAAGTGCTGTAATAAGTCTCGAAAAGAAGCTATCTTTGTAGTTGAATTATTCCTTTATTTAGATAGCTAGGTAAATGCCTGACTGAGTCTAGTCTGGTAAATAAAACTCTGATTGCCTGTTAGATCTATCCTTCATTTAGTCAGGCTTTTAACTTGTAATAGGTATCATTATTCCTAGCGTCCTTACTTTGATCTTCTTTCTTCCCTTGCATCTATCTAAGTCAGAGGGCTTATAGGCAGTAACTAATAAAAAGAAGCTATTGGCTATATGCTTAACACATGTGTGTCGAATGATTTACAAGTCTTTTCTATTCGGTACTCAGTGAGTGTTCTCAAGAGGGGCTCGGGTATATCCTTGACCTGGGCTGTCACTGTGCATCTTTCTTTTTCCCATGCCTTTTAGGATTTACCCTGGTGCTAGGAGAAGCAAGCCAGCTAAGCAACTAATCAAGTAAGCTTCAGTCCAAGGGGATATGAAAAAGGGTCAGGGAAGTTCAAAGGCTAGAGTAAGCAAGGTTCTTTCTCCCACGGGGAAGGTTCTCTTTTAAGCCAGTAGTAAGTAAGCCTATGAGCCTTGGAGGAGTAGGGAAGGTGATTCAAAGCTAGCCCTGCGCTGACGAATAAGTTAAGTGCCCTGCCTTATAGGATAGAGCTAGAATAAGTTTCTTACTCCGTTCCGTAGCAAGAGCTAGTCATTCCCACGTGCCCAGCCTTATAGGAAGAAGCTACCCCTTTGCAAACCCTGTAGCCCTGTCTTGTATCGTATCCGTAAGCCGCTAATCCAGCGCTCTAACCCGGAGTAGTAGTAGAACCAGTATCAAAGAAGCAAACCAGCCCACGAGCTAATCTGTAAGCTAGTGAGTCCCTCTTTTCTCCCCAGGGATATTATATCGTAAGTAAGGATATAGTAATCCCACGTGCTATCAAGTAAGGAAGTTCAAAGCAAGGTTTTAGAAGTAAGCAAGGTTAGATGAAAAGTCATTCCCTTAATTCCCTGGGGATTTTATTTCATATATATATAGTAAGTAAGTTTAGATTAAGCCAACCTGCTAGTCCGAGCTAGAGAAAGAAAAAGAAGAAGGTAGGGTTGGCAAAGTAAACTTCCTTATGGATTAGCTGGTGAAAGAGTGGATTAGAGGTTTTAGCGTGGAATGACTTAGAATAGAACGAGCACCTACGACTAAGGGGAATGGAATGTCGACCACAGGGTGAGATGATCTTCTAATACGAGGGCGAGTGACTGGTCAAGTCATGAAACTTAGTCATTTTGATCAACATGGCTGCGGGTTTATGTGTTTGAACTGACTACGACCAAAGTCGTGGCTACTTCAACAAAAAGAAGGGCGACCCCCTAAAAAAACCGAAAGAAGTACCTCACCTTACTTACGAAGAAGTAGTTGGAGCTGGGCTCCGAACTATGAGAGTTTGCTTTTGTTTTATGTTTCTAAGAGCGGTCTGCTCCCTTATTTGATCAGACCGCTCCTGGTGTTCGAACTAGTCATTAATGGTCGGCTTCATTGGTATCCTTTCGGTATGCGTTGCGAACACTTTCATTTTTAGCGTCTCATCTTCTCTAGAGAAGCGAAACTCGAACGGATAGAGCAGATGGTCCAACTACATAACTTTTTCTTTTTCATTACTTCTATGGTCGTGCCTCGTGGCACGGCAGCACCCTTACTATTGAAATGGTTCGTCAGTAGAGATGTTCCCACAGGTGCCCCTTCTTCCAATGGTACTATAATTCCTATTCTTATCCCTTCATTCCCTCTTTTGGTCTATCTACATTCCAGGAAATTCATACGCTCTATGGACGGAGCAAAAATGGGAGTCTTAGTCAGAGCAAGCCGCCCTATTCTATTACCAGACATAATTGGGGGAAGCTCATCCGAAACTAGAGCTAGAAAGGCCTCATTTAGTTTCGTTCCCGTTCTTCATTTCCTTCTTCTCGAATCCAAGGGGGACTTCTCATATTTCGAATCTTTCTGCGGTGTGCTCTGTTTACTATTCTTTCGTACTCTCTTCTCTTTACCACGCGATAGGTCAGCAAAGCGTGAGCGGGCGCGGAGAAGGAAACGCCAAACACTTCGGCCTAACCCTAACGGGAATGAGCAACGACGAAATGACAAGATGAGGTGCTCCGGGCACCCCCATTTAGAAAGAAGGGTCGAAGGTTTTGGGCCTGTAGCTTTCCCCGTCCCCCCTTCGTCGGGTGGTGCTTGTGTGTGGGGTGTGCCACCTGAAATCCTTGAAGCTCTCGCCTTGCCAACGAGCCGACAGCTGATGGCTGTTGGTCACGACTACCACCAAAAAGCTCCAATGAAGATGAATATTTCACATGGAGGAGTGTGCATCTGTATGTTGGGTGTTCTTCTGTCGTGCGACCCGGCGGCTTATGTGCGACCTGTGGCCCACGCCTCCTATTTGTTCAGGGCGGGCGGCGTGAACTCTGATTCGATCCGGGTATTCAATCCCGCCGCTGAGATGCTCAGTTGACTCCTTAACCTTGATAGGAAGATGGCTTATTCAATAATTCGTGCATAAGGGTAAGGAACTTTGGATGAACTAATGCGAATGGGTGTAAGCCTCGCTGCTCGGAAACACCCAGTGCTGACCACACTGAGAGACACGAAAGCGCAGGTAACGCCAGTTGGCGAAGTGGCGTTAAGCATCCCTAGCGGTACGAAAAGAGAGGTCGTGATGATATCATCTACGTCCGTACCGCTCCTCGTGGAGTAGATCCCGCATCCAACCAAGTCTTTGACCAGGGAACGGGAGAATTCCCACTACCGCTGGAAGGCCAGCCGGGCCGTGAGCGCGGTGGGAACGGGCTTCCCAAAAAGCCAGCCCCGGGCCGGGGTCGGCATAGAATGAAGGGGACGGCCCTAATGTTGTGTTGGCAAAGCCAACTTCTTGGGTTGCGGGCGGAGAAGAGCGGACGTGGGGACTCGGAACGGGGCGCAGCGTAACTAAGAGAGCCATTCCATTTAGGGCGAGACAGAATGGGCGGGCACGAGCGGTCTGGTGTTCGAGCCAATTGGTCAGACGACGACTACTTCACTTATTAGATTAGTATTTTCCGCCTATCCCGAAAAAAAATGGGATGAAATAGAAAGAACGCGAAGCGCTAGCGCTATAGATCGGTTTTTTTTTGGGGGGGGATTTGCTTCTTCACAAGCTTATCCCCGCCCCGACCGGCAGCTGCTGGGTCTCCCCATCTCTCCTAAACTTCCCCCGGTCTTCGGCCCGAGCTGTATGAGGCAGAAACTCGTCCCACGTACGGTTCGGAGGCCGAGCCCCACCCCAGCAGTAATGGTGCGGCTTAGGTCAACTAACACAAAGAAGATACAGTTCACTCAACGATTGCCTTTGGGTTCCGAACTCCATATGGGGAAGGAGCGTTGTTGTTTGCGAGGTCTCGATCATTTACATGGACCCACTTCTCATTCCATTTGTGGGAATTTTATGATATATAAACCGTCCCTAACGAACGATCGCCTCATGTTTGAGCATGATGAATCACTTCGTGCCGACCTGTTGCCAATAAACTTTCCGGCCTCATATGAGAATGGAAAACTGGAGCATTTTCTGCATCGGCGGATGAACGAACATAATAATTTCTGGTTGACCATGTTCCCAGAAAAAAGATACTTTCGAGAAACAACGAGCACGACTGAAGTGGCTATACATACAAATCCATTTACGGATATATATGCTTCGATTGGAACTGGAAGTTCCAGAACAGGCGGCTGGTATACCACCATAATGAAACTGCCTTTTATTTTTTTTATTCGGATAGGATTTATGTTGGCTTCGTCGGGAGGCTCGCGTAGTTTGTTACGTCAGCTCCAAAAGGATAAGGTGCGTTGGAATCGAGAAAGTTCCGTGGAATTCATAATTGCATAAAAGGAGTCTTCAACCCTCTCAATCAATAGAGGCTAGGATCGGACTAAGGAGAGAGACGGTTGAGTACGGAAGCGAAAGCGGAGATATAGGCTAGCTAAATGCCCAGTGAGAATACTTACATGAGTAAGGAGAAATCCGAATGACTAGTGGCCATAACTCATTAAGCAATCTTAACCTTTTTCGCTTAGCCTTTCCTCTTTCTACCGTTACGAGATGCAGTATCCTATTACGTCTTTGCACGGCTTTCGACCGGGACGGGAAGAGGTTTCCTCGTTGCATCTTTCCACACAGCATTGGTTCCGTCCCTTACCTTACCTTTATCGCCCGTCGGGCGTCAAGGTTCGCATTAGATCCTTATCTTTCGTATTTTTGCCCCAACAAAAAGCCCAGAGCGGGGGGAAAGAATGCATTTCCGGAATCTAAATGTTGCCCCACCAAAAGACGAGAACCCAATGCCAATCGCTGATCTGTTAGTGGACAGAGCAGCTGGGCAAAAAATTCTGTCATTCATGGACGGTCACTTAGGGTATAACCATATTTTCATCTCCAAAGAGGACGAGGCAAAAACAGCGTTCCGTTGTCCGGGTGCTGGTGCTGTTGGACAGACGGACTATTCTGCTGGCAGGTGATGCCCTTCGGTCTGAATAACGCTAGAGTTACCTACCAGCGAGCAATGAACCTCATCTTCCATTACTTTATTGTAAACATCGTAGAGGTGGTGTATATTGACGATGTAGTTGTGAAGTCTTTCCCGGGTCATTTGTCTGATTTCAAGACTGTGTTTGAGCGCGAGAACACGGCTTGAAGATGAACCCGTAAAAATGTGCATTTGGCGTAACAGCAGGAAACTTCCTAAAGTTCTTAGTGCTACCTAGCCCCATCTAGATGGATAATTGCATATATGATATTAGCTGTCGCTTCGCTCGAGTGACTACGTACCCGCCCCTTCGACATAGATGAGATTGAGATTGGACTGTCTTTGGCCTAGAAGAATGGCACTTGACTTGCCTTTTCTTGGTCGGTTCGAATCCGGCCCAGTCCTAGGGACGCACGTGACAGACGTTCTTGTCACTAAAATCTGGAGTGAAAGCCGGCTACCAGCACGGAGCCAAAGGATCTTGGTTGAAACTTTGGCACTGTGGACACCAGCTAACGTGGGTGACCCTTCAATAGAATTGCATGAAGGCTCCCCTTTACCTTTGGTAGGCATTCCCCCTATCTAACCAAATGTCGGGACAGAGGTACTGATGTGAAGAGGGCGTATACAAAAGTGGATTATGAATCGCTTTGCAACGTTGTTTCCCACTTTCATCTTTTAAAGAAAAGTTTTTCCCCGGTCAAAATTTCGATCTTTTTATTGCTTGCTCTTGTGTTATTTTAGTTGTCTTTTTCTAGGGTCTATGGAGATTTTTTTGGGATTTCTCGAAAGGCTGGCTTTCTCTCTCGGTGGGAGGGCTCTTTCCTTTTTTCTAAGAGGGTTGGGCTGCTCCGGCGGTCTGGCCTTGGCAATAAAATTAGCTTTTCGAGCACTATTCAGTGCCGAGGAAATGACTCTTTGGATGTTTCCATCTGGGTCAGATTCGAGTAACAGTGACTCGGAAAGTTGGAAGAAATCTCTTCTGAATTCACCTCATCCCGAAGGTGAGGGTAAGGGAAATAGCGAAGCCGAGCCCGCTTCGAGAACAAGGAGCTCTGATCCCAGAGAGGACGTCGGGCCTTCTTCGGTAAGACGCCGAGTGGATGCTCCCGAAACTTCAACCTCATCCGGGTGGAGTGGCTCCTGGATTGAAAGGTGGTTTAATCAGGGGGAAACTTCCTCGGCCCCTGGCGACGGCCAACAACCACAGGGGGAGGTGGATCAACCAACAGCCAATGCCATGGGGGAGGAAGCCCCTGATCCGACGTGGTTGAAAATACACATTGAGAGGGTTTTTTATATAATAAAGGGAAGGAAACCCCAAAAGAGGGTCCTCGCCGAACTTTATGAGGATCTTAAACTAGAAACTGCTTCCCCGCAGAAGCGGCTTCAAATCATGCAAATTCTGGACCAGATGAAATTGGATGATAGGCTTAAGGGTAGAGAGTTCAAACTCAATCTGGAATTAGGTAACCGCATCTACGATTGGGAAAGGGAGCAAAGGCACTTCCCAAACCCCGTGGACGACGTACCATAATACTTTCTTTCTGTTTATTACTGTTACGGGTGGCACTCAGAAAACCGGGGTGCCGCCCTAATGACCGATTGGGAGGGACCGCCACCGGACGGGCAGACCTCGAATCGTTGGATCCGGTAGGTAAAAAAAAGGGTAGCCCCGGCTTGGGGCTGGATTGAATCCGAAGTTTAGGTTTAGAGTTGGATTAGCCAAGGGGTAAGAATTCAATGCTTGGCTTACGGCCTGGATGCTTTAGAGCAGACAGAGTTGGATTAGAACGTTTTCATGGTGCGCTCATTTCGAATTGTATTTCTCTTTGACCGAGTGAAGTAATTTCCGTTTGTGTGGCACGAGAGATGTAAAAGTAAATAGAGTATCGAGGATATGCGGATGATTTTGACTATACTATACGAAATTCCTAAGGCACCAAGGGCTATTCAATAAGGGCAACGAAGCTGTGTAGCTCTTATTTGGTGAATCCCTGTGTAGCTAGTAGATCGGGGAAAGAAAGAACTTAACCACTGCGTTGCAGGGAAACAATACCCAGTGGTGGGGTAGCTACTATTGGGTGAATACCTCCATCTGTTCATCCCGGCAGTTTCTGGTTCTAATTCCTGTATTTCATTCCGGTAGGTAAGGGAAACCTGTGGTAGCGAGACGGTTTCGGCAACAAACTCCTATCAGTCCCTCTTTCGGTTGTTAGCAGCTAGTCTTCCTCGGCTATCATGGAAATTTTTTGTATTGGCTGTTGATGGGAAAATACTTATTGTCCTGGAGGATAGACGAGCAGGTAATAGCAGTTTGACTGGGAATATTCCTTGCTTACCGGCTGTTGGATGGAGGGAGTTGATGGCATTCTTCCTGGGTTAGTGGATTAAGGAGCTATTTATCCTAATCCTACACTGCTTTGTTGGATTCCGACGGCTATTAATCCGCCTTTGTGGCTCTTTGGTAATGGAAAAACATCCTTCCCAACTTGCCTTAGTTTAGTATTAGTACCCCTAGGTACTTCAAAAATGAAAGGGGTCTTCCTCCTCAAGTCGGTTATCCGTATCGGTGAAATGACTCTATCCTTAACACATACACTTCGGTAGAGTTTCCCAACGCGAAATAGGCTAGCGCATATCCCTCTCTCCAGTTAAGTACCTACCCGTGAGATTAGAGCAGATTCGCTTGTCGTTGTATTGTGTCACATCGACTGCACTTTATTAATCTATCCGCTATCGGTTGAATCTCGTATCAACAGATTCTGAAAGAACTACTTGAAAAGGAGGAATCCCAACGTTGAGTCAGAGCTAGAGTTAAAAACAAATCCCTTTTCAACCTTACGGACTTCTTGTGCGCGAACGATCAAAGAAAGTCCTATCTAATGATGCAACAGCATCCAAGGAAGAAAGAAGCAAGGCAAGTTAACTTGAAGCAAGAACTCTTAGGCAAGCAAGGAGGGGCGTAGCGGTAAGATCAATGTATAGTATAGCATCAGTGTTATCTTTCTTCAAAGCTCTATCCACTTTGTCACATCATGGATTGCTTTGGCTATTATAGGATATACCTTATATTATATCCTTTCAGTTTATGGCGCGACATTTCCTACATCTCAAAATGACTGGATATTGGACTTCCCACCAAGATCTAGACTCCAATCCGAATTGACTCGTCACGGAAGTTGCCTTGCTTTTTCTTCTTTATCTCTTTAAGAAGCATTTTGTACCAAAAGAAGGACGGATTTTTTCATTGTGTCGGCCGAGGGTCGAGGCCGGTCAAAATCTGTTCCGATTCCGAGAGGCCCGCTTCAGAGCTCAATCGCACCTTCGCGCACTCTCTTAAACAAACCTATATTACGCTTTTTCGGATGCGCGGATTCGTCTACTGATGCAGATTCGTATGCTGAGGCTAATGCTTGTCTTTGTTTCAGCGAAAGATTTCATTGCCCATCTAACTTAGCTACTGAAATCCTTCCTCTTCCCAACCCTTACTTCTATACTCTATTTTATACTTGTTTCGCTTAGCCTCATTGGATTTCTTACTCCAGAAAAGACAGACTAATCTTAAATAATGCGCACACGTGAAAAAGGCTTACCCCGCAGGCTGACTCTTCCAATCCAACTCAATCGAAGGAGAAAAAAAGCTGGGACTACGACTTGCTTAGTGCAGGGCAGCTTGTCGTGATTGGTTGGACACTCTCTTCGTCTAAGGTCTTAGCTTGGTCACTCTATTAAGCTTTCCCAGCAAGTCTATTGAATGGGGTACGAAAGATTGCTATTCAAAGCATCGTTAAGAGTTCAGTTTTCTAGGGAGTAGTCAAGATAAGATGAGTCTGATCTTACCTTCTATGGAGCCGGATGTGAGCTTCTCGCCTACTGATCTTACTCAAAAGAGTCCATGGGAGCGGACACATCAATAGCAGCAGACGCAGAGGCAAGATCTCTATATGCTGATAGATACCCGAGAGACTGAGTCCTTTCCTTAAGGCATGCCCCTACTCAACTTCCTATTGCAAATGCCAAAGCAACAAGAGCGGCTACTCCAAGTTCTTTCATACCCTCAGCTCAGGGAAAAGAGCTAAATTCAAAGGAAGAAAGGGCCGCCATCTGCTAGCATTGTGCTTTGGAATCGATTTCTTATCAACGGCCGATTGATAATGATAATGTGATTAGCCTTTTCTTAACTGATTGACTGATCGAGGTGTGCAGCGGAAGCCACTCTTTATGCAAGACTTTGATATCCCCTCTCTCTTTAAAAGTAAGAGGATAGCTTTACCTCCTGCGCAATCTATGGCAGGACCGCCCGTCTCTACTTCTATGATTCTATATAAGAGATCCAGTTCTGTCATTAGCTCTGTGATTTGTTGAATAGTGCACTTCTCCTCTTTAGTCTTCTTATTATACCGGCTGGGACAAAGCCTCTCGGTTTCATTCCCGTCTTCTTCTACGTATGCCTATGCCCCTGATTCCTTAGTTCTCTTCAGGTTATGTAAAGGACTTCGGTCCGGTTACTCTTTGTTTTTCTATCGGTGGTTACTTCCTTGACCGATCCGCTGCGCACCTTTTCGTTGCTCTGTGCGCAGGGCGCCCCTCAATGCTCAATGTCACAAGCAATTGAGCTAGCACCTTCTTCCGATGTTCGATTGGAAGCTTATTTCGGCTCGTCAACGCTTAACGCCCTTCGGTCAATCTGTCCCTGCCTTCTATAAAATCGACTGGGATACCAAAGACCTCAGACTCTGAATAAGAGTTAAAGATAAGCTTTTTCATCCTCGACTGAAAGGTACGTAGTTGCTCGACTGAAAGGAGAGGGTATTGCTTAGAATTAGCTTAGTAAGAAATTCCTTCCCTTCTAACAAGCAAGCTAAATTAAATAGAGTTCAGAGTATGAGTTCGGAGTGGAGTTCAGGTATGGGACAGAGTGGGACTAAGCCCCGCAGGGTACCCGCGAAAAGGAACCTTTCTTTCCTCTATAGATTGAGTTCAGTTACACTTAGTAAACAAGCAACGGCTGACGAGGATAGAGTCCTCCCATGACTGGAACTGGCTCAAGGCAAGGGAAAATTGCTCACTTAACTTATAGGGGACTGATAATTCCTTTTTTCCGCTCTAGAATCTTGATTTAAGGAAAGGAGACATTCGATACCTTAGCTGTAGCTTGCTACAAGTCTTTCATCCTCTCTCTTAGCACGCCTACTATGTCGGTCCTATGAAAGAGTTAAGGAAAGCTTTTTATCCGAGAAGGAGCGAGTTTACGAGCCAAATAACGAAGGGAGCTTGCCTTAGTTTAATTAAAATCTCTTCTTATCTCTAGCTCCTTCTTTATCATGCTCTCAAGGGGATGGAAATCCTGATCCTCATATTGAAAGTAGGATTTCTTTTAGTAATCCATAGATTAGGAACCGAGTGGGGAAGTGAGCTCTACTCTAAACTCTAAAGGCTGCTCTGCCACCTAGGGAATAGCCTTTCCTTTTAGTCCGATTCGAGAGCAGATAGAGCAACTGTCCAATCTCGTTCGGGTAAATGATGGGCTCCTAGTCTTAGTAGGCAATCCTCTGTTCTCTTTGCTCTTGCTCTCGAATCCTAAGAAGGGCTTAGACGAGACCTATCTCAGCTCAGATTCGGCATATCCGCCGTTCTTAGCAAGACTGTTTGCGACGGTTGTTAAGGAACTTATTGCCTTAGATCGACACGGGAACAGAGCTTCAACTTCAAGCAAGTGGACAAAGAGCTTCTGCAAGGTTAATGTACTCAAAATAGTAAAAGAATAGGAATCGAATGCAAAATAATTGAATGCTTATCTGGTCTTAGCAGCAAATCCTTCCTCCGAAGATGGACAGCATCCGCTCTTTGACACATCGTATCCCGTAATGGGCATGGTATACCCATAGAGAAAGAGAAGAGTTCTAACAAGAAAGAAGGATTAGTTAGCACTACCCCGGATCCGTATGCATAGTAAAATAAGAGGGTAGACAGAGGTGCAACCTTATTGGCTTAAGCATCCTATTTTGTCCATGAGGAGGAAGAATACCGGGTTATCGAACCCCCAGCATGTGAGGGTTGGCTTTATGCTAAAAAGAATCCCGAGTTAAAAAGTAAATCAGAATAGGCTTTGCTTTCCTCTTAAGGAAAAAGGGAACCTGCCGAATCAAAGCAATCCTCTCTTGGCATAGCTGAAGCTCCTTTCCTGGACGACTCTTAGTGGTTCAAAATAAGGCTTAGTTCAAAGTCAGTCTAACCAAGGCCTATTTTAGAGTCAGATCAGGGATTTTTAAACAAATTCATATCATCTGTCCTTCAATCCCCTTCTTATTATAGGAAAAATCTGATTAACTTGAAAACAAAACTACTTCTTCTTCTTAACTGTGCACACCCCCTACCCTTCTGATTCCACTTGCAAACAAGACCTCCGAACCTGGGGATTAGCCCACTTCTCTTCCTCGACGTCCTACAGCGCATTCTGTAACAACCGGTTCAGAAACATTTCCTGAACCCGCTTACGGCTATTTGAACAATGGATATAAGACCAACTGCGGTTACGTGGAAAAGACCATCAACAGCGGAACCGGCTACTCGAAGAGTAAGAGCAGATAGGCCAAGAGCTGATTCAATTGCAAAAGGCACCAGCTCTTTGCCTTCCTTGCTTGCCTTTCCTTCTAGTCTGGTGTGCTTCTTTGGTTGCCGGGTCAAGGCGACTTGCAATTGTAATTCTTCTTTCGCGCTACCTCCTGCTTCTACAGAAGATCGATTGGTGGGAACCAAAGACGATCGATTCTTTATTCCCCAAAGGGAGTTGTTGCCGACCCATCATAAAGATAATCAAGATATCCCAGGACGGATTCATGACTAGCGCGAAAGCATCGATAATGTAGAATTTCTTTCTTAAGGCCGGCCAACTAATGCCTTTTCCCGGTCCTCATGTCTATGATTCGAGAGGATTGAAAAAGCTCACTTATTGGCTCACGAACTCCAACTACAAACTCAGAACTACAACTCCCTTCTCTATCTCACTTCTCTATTTCACTCTCAGGCCGGATTGAATTCATTCAGGAATGCATTTTCTTTTCTTTTAGCTATTGTATTGTTCTTCAGCAGTACCGGGTCTGGAAGGTATTCAATTGCTAGAGTGGCTACCCTTGGCTTAGTAGCTCGAGATGAATGACTCGACTGATAAGGAGAGGGTAGGGAGTTCTTCTTTAAGGGCCTTCGCCAGCAGTTGCTGTCTTAGGATTGAGACCGATAGGAAGAGGTATGAGATCACTCTTTCTAAGCGAGATACAAAGTTTTCCGATAAGGAGTGAAGGAAGGCTCCAAGTCGGTCTATCTATACAGCCTAGTATCGCATACTCTAAACTTGAAAGATAGGCCTTTCTCCGATCATGCCTTATCCATGTCATTCCTCGCCTTCGAGCTAACGTTTACGTTCTAAAGATATATTCTCCCTAAAGGAGTCTAATCCCAACCCATTTCCATTTCTCCCATCAAGCAAGCATCAGAGGGCTAAGCAGGCATTAAAGACAAAGAGGCTTTGGGACTTGGTGATTACTTTAACTGAAGTGAAGATTTGGGAAGGGATTTCACCTTAATGTCAGGATTGGAAGTAGAATATGAGAACTGGGAGGTGCAAGTGTTCTTGCTGCTTCAAAGTCTACGACGTAAAGGTCTGGAGTTGGAATGCTTCCTGCTTTCGGGCCAAGAAAGGCATCTTAGTGTTTTTCTATCGGTAAGGTATGAAAGAGCTTGCTTGTTAGAGTCTGGCGAGTCAATAGACTAAAAGAAAGAATTAGCGAGGTACGAAGTGACTCATAGCAAGCTATGAGGTACTTTTTGATGCTATCGAAGTACCTCGCAATCTTTTCTTCTGTAGCAGGCCTCGGAATGTAAGTCAAAGCATTGAAGGAGTTGTCCTCCCCAATCTGACTCTGGAGGCGAGACCTCTTGGTTAAACCATTGTAGCCTTGACAGCAGATGGATATTCTCTGAAGAGTGAGTGTTGGCCTTTTCATATTGAATCACAGGGTTGGCAAATGGATACCACGTAAGATAGGAGTGGAATCCTTACATGCTTGAATGTGCTGCTTTCCTTATTACTGATAAAGCGGGGGTAGCAAACTTCAAACTAAACCCGAGAAAGCTATTGCATTCAGGACGGCAGAATAACTAACTGATCCTAGAAAAAAGGGTGCAATGCAATAAATTTCAACGGCACTACCGAGCAGAGGAATAAGCGAGTAGGCAAATAATGTGTAGATTACTTCTGTTTTTCCCTATCCTTCCTTCTTAGCAATTCTCTTCCTATTTCCTATGGTTGAGCTTTTTCAATCCTATCCCATTGCCCTAAGAGCAAAGATAGACGGGGAACCAAGCCAAGCCCTATTTCTTTCTTTCTTACTCGATGGGGAAGGAACGATCAGATAAAGAAAGATTATGTCACCTACGGCCTTATAGAGACAGGGGAAGTGACTGTAGGTTCAATAAGAAAGATTGATTTATCAGAGGTAGGAATGAAAGAAGAGGTAGGTATGAAATCACTCGAGCAATTGAATAGAAGACTCTAACCAGCAAGAAAACAAACTCAATAGCTAATGCGCCCGTAATCAAACCCTTGCTTCTTTCTTTACTACTTACTAATTGGGTCACATCACTGTCCGTTGGGGAATAGAATACTTGGTAATCAGTCCGGAGATGAGCTTTCATGCTATAGACACCCTTTCCTCTCCTTCTCAGTCGAGCTCAACCCTCTCCCGTTAGGGAGAGGAGTGTTATTGATTGCTGCATCCGTTTTCTTGCTGGAGCGAAGCAGCTCGAGCGAAGTGAGAGGTTACTATGTAGCTCTCCCGATAGGGAGAGGTTAGAATACGCTCGGTCGCTACTAAGAATACATTTTATTATATATACGGCTCTGTTAAGGGGTGATTAGACCATTACCGGGAGTCCAAGGTCGCGAGGAGTAGCACCCTATAGTGACTACCTTTTCAGCATGAGAACCAGCCATTGTTATGACAAGTTCACGATACTGAGTATACTAACCTTCGCCAGTTTCCTGACGTTATGATAGTACACACTGCTAGCACAGTAGAGCAAGCTCATACAGCGCTAACAGTCCAGGCAGGATCTGACAGTAGGCGGCATCCCAGCAGGTAACCTTATTCTAGATAAAACCAATACCGAATTGCTTCGATACTGATGGAATCCATAATAGGATGACATGTTGAGAGACCACAAAAAAGTGCTAGAGCGCAGATCAAGTGCCAGAAGACCTTCTGACTCAAGTCAATGACAGACGATCTGGTCAGAATAGGGAGACTACCCACCTTTGCATGCTTTCATGTTCACTAGTGCAGCCAACGCAGCTGCCCTACGTTAACCACACTAATCAACAATTCACCATACAAAACAAAGGCCATCTTCACTTGCATAGAATCACGGCGGAAAGACTACTCACGCGAAGTATGTGTTGTACCTTCAGTTCAGTACAACACAGACCCCTGCTCTACCTAGCACTCTAGTCATGCTAGTGGAAGGCGGGACTATATGCAAGTGCCCCGAGGATACATAGTAGATGCCCTTTCGGACTACTACTAGGTACCCCAGGCAACGAAGCCTTGGAGAAGTGGTCAGACCACACTCCCTGCATCATGAGTGACAGGAAGAAGATTGAACTTGGACTTGTCACCCGGAGACCTTCCAAAGTCTCCTGCCAGAGTGGCTAACAACAAACTGCCGGGTTTCCCCGACAATAGAGCGATAGCACTCACTCGCCTTGGTGGCTAGCATCGAGTGCTGCCAGTGGGTGGCACTGATCGCAGTGACTGACCAGCATAGCCTACCTAGTACTTCTAAGAAGACGATTTCTTATTTCCAAAACTGAACATACCAAAAGGTGAAAAGAAGAATGAGCTAGAGCAAGAAGAAAGCAGAAAACATTGATAACGCAATAGGGAAGATAGCAGATTCAATTCACTAGAGCAAGCAAATACAAATCAACGAGAAGGCAGATTTCACTAAAGAAAATCGAATTATTCCACCATCCCATGGGTATTCAGATCCGGGGATAGCCACTACGGCTAAGGGACAGGGGAAAGGGGAAGTTCCAATGAAAGCTTTTCAAAGGTTATACATTAGCGATTGATTCGGAGGATAGAGAATGGAGTTGGAAGGCAGTTCAGTCTTGAATCTTCCCTCCCTCACTGATTGACTCCTCCGGGAAATGTCGAATAGTAGGGACAGCTGAAGGGTGATATTCTTTCTTCAGCGGCGGATGGAGCAAGAAAACGGATGTGCTAACGCACAACGTGCGGAGTCGCTCGAGCGTCAGCTCGAGGGCTTGAGACGCGTTTGCGCCCTACTCGTCTAGGGCCCTTGCTTCTTTCTAACGCAACTGTTAATGGCCGAGCCTCCTCTTCTTGTTTATCTAGGCTTACCTCCTCCTTACTTTACTGGGTTAAGGCGATAGAGGGCAGTTGCTTATGTCTTATTTGATCGTAGGTGGTAGGCACAGCTTCGTAGACAGCCTGGCTAAGATGTATCTATCTTAGAAAGACCTCTTTGTTTGCCTCTGCATTTGCCCTTTAATTTTTTATTAAAATGCGACTAAAGGGTGTTTTTCTTTATTACCAGTCAATGGGCTGATACCATGCGTGTTTCCAATTATATATGTTATAGTCTTTTCTGCTTCCCTATCGGAAGTTTAAAAATCCTCATGATTACCCGCAGACCGGGGTCATTCTTATCATATAACTGTCACCTCTTTCCTTTGACCTTATGTGCTTGTTTGGATTGAAGTGCGTCATGCTTCTGACGCTTCCACTTCCAATAGTGTGGACTACAACTAGACTATTGGGGATGGGGATATTACCAACTAATGGCTAAGACAAAAAAAAATGTAGGATAGTGGAATCTTTGACCCGGATTGGATCATTGGATGGAAGTGAGCGGTAACCGGTAACATATTGCCATCACAATGGTCTCTCCCGGGCGGTGATTGTGGAATAGGCCGTGCACGACCTACCTTAAGGGATGTTCCGATCTTTCTCTGCATGGTTTGCAGAGTTTTTGGAGGAAGCTGTGAAGCTTCTAAGTATAATTACCAACACGTTAGTCGGAAAAGAGAGCTCTTTTAATTAAAGATAGCGGGATTTTCTTTTACCTTGACTCTTTATTCTTTAATATTACCTAAGAAGGTCCTAATTGGAAGGAAAAGACTTTAGTTCTTGTGTAAGTGACCAATTTCCTTTCTTGTCCTTCGCCCTCTAAGCCATTGGTTAAGTTGGCTAGTCTCAGTCTAATAGGGTATATACCGAGTCTAAGTCTCTTTAGAAGTCTCAATAGACCACATAGTTGTATTTGAAATCAGACAAGCCAAGGGACGAAAGCGCAGATCGAGGGTGATGCTAGGCTAAGTGCAGTTAGTGAGACTCGGTAAACCCGGTCCACTGTAGGTCCTACTTCTTGCTCTTTTGCCCCCATCTCTGTGTGATTGGCTTTAGAACCGGGAGAACAACAACAATCCTTAGGCGCGGCGTGACTAAACACAAGCAATTGGTGAAGCGGGCATTCGCTCCAAAGAAGCAAAGTTATGTCCTTTAGCATTGTGTGCGAAGTAGATAATCCATCCCAAAGCCTTATTGATAACAGGGATTCGGCTTATAGGCTCTTTGGCTTGAAGTTGGAAGGCAAGAAAGTAGGGTTCGTAAGGTAAGGCCGCCCGCAGCTGAGAAAGAGATTTGATTCAAAGTAAGGATCCCATCCCGGCAAAGCTGCTTGAACTGAACCCGCACTATCAACGTGAACGAGAGAACTGCTCTCCCCATCAACGAGCTTCTTTCTGAAGTAATGCCCTTCATTAATATAGTAAGATATATAATGATAAATGAAAAGGAATGACCTATAATGACTATAAAGAGCAGCTGTTTGATCTTTGGGGTTGGCCAGTCCTCATGGTAACCGTGGTGGATCTCAGGGGGTCGTTAGACCGTAGCTTGGTAAGCTATGCAAAACCTGAATAAATGAATTTTCATGCCCGGACATTGCCCTATGGCCCACTCGCTGACATGGGACCTACTCGCTGACATGAGTAGCAGCTTTCCCTTTCTTTCCGCTCTCACCTCGGGCTCAGTTAGCTAACCTTCCTACTCGCTTCTTTCCCTATCGCTTTTCCCACTCGCTGATAGGACTGACTGACTAAGAGGATCGGAAGAACCGGAAGACTGACTGGTTGGCTCACATAGAACCAGTACCAAGCCAATAGCGAGCAAGAGAACCTTTCTTTTCTTTAGAACTAGGATAAACTAAAGTGACGTGAGGGAGAAGGGATGGATCAGCTGGAACTGCTTGTTGCACAGTTGATGATCGGATATAAGCGGATAGCTAATCCCTCTTTCAACGAGAGTTGCGGACCCTCTCTTACTTACTCTTAGTGCTGTGCGAGCCTCGGTTTCATTTCTTCTTCTTCTAAGGCAGCTAGCTAGGCCTGTTGAGAGCTCAGGATTGGACGAAAGCCCGACGATTGGACTATCGAAGAGCTGTTGGTGGGGAAGAATCTCCTTTCCCCCTTGATTGCTGCGGGCCTTCATTGCTGAAACTGGACTGGCTAGGACCACTAGAGGGGACATACTACCTGGACTAGTGACATCCGCTTCCCAATAGGAAGACGGAACTGCAACTGCTGGGTTAGCTTCCATTACTGGATGAGCTTTCGCGAAAGCCGGTAACTGTTGGCAGAGTAAGACCCCTTCCTTACTAGGATCAACTAAAGCACCAGCAAGTTCTTCGATACCTTTTACCCGGCAGTAAGAAATAGATTATTCAACCGATTGATGATCGAAAGAAGACAAGTCCCAAGTTCAAGAAGCAGTTTCCGTAGGTGCTATCTTAACTATTGATAAAAACAAGCCCCCTTTCGTAGTGAATTAAGCGAACTGTGAGAGAATGGAATGATCCAAGGAACCTCAGACTGGCTTTCCGACCCTATCAGACTTTCTCTAGCTCATACACCCGGATCCAAGAGGGACCTCTTAGTTAGCCATGATATACCGCTCCGTGGGGCACCCTTAACGTTTAGGCACTAAGCTATACAATTTCCGGGTGGATTTTCACGCCTTTCGAAAGATTTTTTTAAGGCACTAATAAGTTTCGTTATTGAGCGCCTCAAAAGGACCCTTTCTGCAGTACTAGACCTGGGTCACCAATTCCCGATCGTTACGCCACGGCGTCGATAGCGCCCTTATTTCTAGCCAAGGCCTTTTCAACCTTTCTTGTAGAAGCCCTATTCTTGTTCTTGAAAGCGGAATTAACATATTCAGTTCAAACTTCCCCTGACCGTGAAGGAACGACATTACATCTTCTCTTCGAGAGCTCCTGTTGAAAGCATTGGATCTGATAATCTCAATAATTAGAGTAGGCCGCTTGCTTTTTTTTCTTTTCACTTCCTCCTTACACAATTAGACACTTGAGTTCTGTATTGACGAACCCCTTTAACTGATTCATTCACTGAGAAGTAAGCTCCCAATCGGCCACGGAGCGGGGAGGAATTGCCATATACCATTCAAGCGCATTTTCTTTCAGAGACAGAGGAAACTGCTTTAGAAGCAAGGCTTGATTGATTGGTCGCCGAGTTTCCACAACGGGCCGTAAGGCACCCCTT
>NW_021635443.1:5000-60000 GCF_004799145.2 Neltuma alba | reverse complement strand
TTTCGGCTATTAAGTCAGTGTCCCTTAAGGATGGGAAAAGAGGACCTGATCGAGAAAAGCCCGATTTGCCTTAGTCTTTGACCGGGTAAATTTCGATTTCGGCATCTGGTCCGCGGGGATGCCAGAGCATGGGACAAGCCTAGATCAACCCTTCCTTCATTCCCGTTGTAGAGATTGATTATCTGAGAGAGGCGCTACAGGCTTCTATTCAGGGCGGAGGAAATGGGAAAGGGGATCCCCCAAGCATTGGTCAATTGGCCTGCACCTAGTTTGAGACATTCCAGCTTTGAAAAAGAAATTCCGTATTATCCTCCCCGCTTCAAACTCCGACTCACGTACCACTGTATTTCATAGTGGGCCCGGCCCTTGTAAAGAACCGGTAGTAGACCCTAGGTTTGGTCGAAGCTGATCTTAATCCGTTTAGGGGTCAGGTGTCATCCTCTAGATCTCGATGAGATAGACGGGGCAGGTTCTGTAGTCAACTGCACTTGGTCACTTCCTGCTCTGTCGGGTCTTTTGATCTTATCAGTTCCACTCGGGCATACTCTTTCATAGGCTCGACACGGGTTGTGACGTCGGGTCCTCTCTTCTCTTCATGAATCTCAGTTGGAAGCCCCCATTTTGATCAGACATCCAATGAAGTAGGAGCTCGCTCCCTACCTAGCGGTACTTCCATGGCTTGCCTCTCGAGGTCCTGTTTGAAAGGCAGTTGCGAGAACCTGTCTGGATTGAGTGGTCCTTTCTCGGGCAGCTACTGAGACATAGGTTGGCCCGAGCTTCCCTTGGCATACCTTCGTTACCATTACTAAGAAAAGTAAGTAGGAATTCGTCCCAGATAAACTACTGATCTAGCTCTTTCGCATCGAGGTCTCGCCGAGCCTCTTTCAGGTTAGGCGTCCTTTGCTCGAACGAAAGAGGGGTCTTTGCCGAGTGGAAGGGACCGATGCTAGTAGTTAGATTCAATATTCAATAAGTCTTAAATAGAAGCCAAATCCAGTTGAGAAGAGACAAGCACGGTGACATCCATCGAAGGGATCTCGGTCGAGAAGCGGCCCAGGTAAAGCCAGATTTCAAAGGTAGAATGTATTGGTGGCACATCGACCTAGAATAAGGGCTCTAGTCCACGATTCCTGGATTCCAACTTTTCAAAGGAAGTCTCAAGCTGTAAAAAGTAGGCCTGCCATCGATGCTAAGAGATACACGAGCTACCATAGATCCCTCACCGACGAATAGCGTACTTTCCTCTTAGAATATCCCTTGAATAGCCGGATGAACCACTTGAGCCACTGAATCCGCTCCCATCTCTACAGAGCCCCGAAAGCTTATAGGATCTCTAGGCTGTAGAGAAAGGGCCTATGATGGAATCATTGAATCTCAGCGACGCGGTGAAAGATCTTTTCCTGCTAAGCTTAAGACACAAGGCAAGAGCCTTCGGGTATTCTTTTCTTCGGGTGATAACGGTATGACCAAAAGGGCAAGGAGTATTGATGTCTAGGATCGAAACATGGGTGGAAGGAGCGGAGCCACTCGCATATAGTAATTAAAGGAGAGGAATAAGCAAGCCATTAGTAGGGAGTTTGGGTTCTCTCTTACATCTAACCTGGGTAAGTATCTTGGTGTTCCATTACTCCATGAGCGAGTTACCGAAATTAGAAATACATTGTTGATAGAGTTCGGGATAGATTGAGTGGATGGAAAACCTACCAGCTTTCCTTGGCGGGCCGAAATGACTGACTGAGTAAGGGTGATTCGGCCCTACCCACGTATACAATGCAAACGGTTAAGCTGCCAACATTGACTTGTGAAGAGATTGAAGCTCACAGTAGATCTTTTATCTGGGGGTCTACGAATGAGAAGAAGAAGCCCCATCTTGTTAAGTGGGAGCAGGTTTGCCAACCAAAGGAAAATGGGGGTTTAGGCATACGGAGGATGAGTCAGAATAATGAAGCTTTTCTTATGAAGCTCGGGTGGGGAATATTGACTCTTCCTAATGCGCTATGGGTGAAGGTGTTACGTAGTAAATACATGAGAGAGAAGGTTGGTGTTCCTCAACCCGTGGCCAAAAGTGGTGATTCGCCTCTTTGGAAAGGAATTTGCAAGGTGTGGGATTATTAAATGCGCTGAAAGCGGTGACTCGACTGAAAGGAGAGGGATGAAGTGGGTAATTGGCAATGGGCGGATTCTAAATTTATTGAAGGATTCATGGTGGATGGGAAAAAAAACCTTGATAAAGCTATAGCTGCAGTTCCTCAAGAGGACTTGTCAAGATGCATGGCTTATTTTGTTGATGAGAATGGGTTGGGATAAATTTCAGCATCTCTTACCAGTGGCATCGTGTCTTAAAATAGCGGGCATTAAGCCGCCTTCTATCTTATTCTTCCGAAGGCTAGTTAAGAAACCAAACCCTGTTGACAGCGGATATGCGCAAAAATTATGTATCCTGGCATCATAGACATCATTTATTATAAATCAATTTCGTATAGTAAGCAAGGAAGATGAATTCTATCTGACTAGTCTCTCTCATTAAGCTATATAGGTTTTGAAAAGCCAGCGCCCAATGGTGCTTGATTTAAGCCGGTCAACGTCTGGTAGAGTAGAAAGCTATAGCCTTACTGAAAAAAGGCCCAGTTTGCTCAGAAAGTTTTCAGTCTTGCTTTTGTGCCAGCTTGCTTTCATATGGGCGTCCGGGGGAGCAAGCCCTATTATAACTAGGCGCCTCTTGGGGTCAGCGGCTTGGCTTCGTAGGACCTCTCCTCGGATCCCGATCAATCAATAGCCGAAGTTATTAAGCCCAGGCTCGTTCGGAATCTGAGCAGGCTTTGTTGATGTAATAGAGAGATCGGTGTCAGTTTAAGCAGTGGAGACAGAGTCAAATGCTGTCTTTCCCAGTTCCCGCTGCTACTATTCTTCTTGGCCTTGGCACCTGCCGTCACATCCAGATCTGAGAATGGCGTCTATTAAGAGATTAGCTGAAATACAGTGAAAGCCAATTTCTTTGGCAGAGGCCTATTTACTTTAATTGAATCAAAGGTCAATCCGGCCCTCCATAAAAGCAAGCCCTCCCTTTGAGAATAGAAAGTCTTACCTTTAACTGGTCGGGATAAAAAGCACCTGCCTAAAAATGGCTCTAGTGCTTGACTTTTGCCTGCCGAAAGAAATGCATGACTCGTAGCCCTAAAGAATAGCATTCGGCATGATAATCAGGCTCCTATGAGGGCAGCTCCTATTTCTACTGAGGCTAGAAAGACTCCTTTTGACCAAGAGGAAACTATCCCTAACTAGCCCGCCGTTCTATAACCCGTGGAACTGGCTATCCAAAAATGAAATTCGATACTTCCGGAAAGAAAGTATGGTCAATCTCCCCCAAAGTCCCTTATAAAGACTGTCTTTATTAGCCCCTTTGCCTTTTCGATGCCATCTCTTGTTTCCCATTATATGTAACTTCCTCGCTCAAAGAGCGGCTATTCACCATCAGGAAAGACAGTAAGCCAAGAAAAGAAAGAACAGGAAACCGTAGGCAAGGAAGAAAGAAGAAGAATTCCATCAGTCTGAATCACTTCAATAGCTCCACGTAGCGAGAAAGGGGACAGAGAAGCAAGGGACTGAGCTATACTATAGCATAGGGAGAGCTACATAGTAACCTAAAGCTTAGCTCGAGTCAATCAACCCGCTCTACAATACGCCCTGGAGATTCCAATAAAAGAAAGATTATTTAACCGTAGGACAGTGAAGAAAGAATAAGAATGAAAGAAGTTCAGTTTCAAGTTGAAATAGGAAGGTTTTATACGACGAAGTATAGCATCTTGCATCCCGCTAAGACAGCAGCTTCACGCCACTGTACCAATAGGTGCTGGAGAAGGAAGAAAATCAGTCAACACTAAAAGCCCAAAGGCTAGCCTATCGAAGTGACTTACAGATCCGGATTCCATTCTTTTGAGTGAACAAAGCCAGCGAAAGGTAGATTCATTAAATCCGAACCTTTTCTATCTCGATGCGAAACCTTAAGTGGCCAAGCAAGCGGTAAGAATGAATTCCTCTTTACTAGCTTCTTGAGAGCTTGGGTAATTTTGCCCCAGTAGCTCCAGCTTGCTCAGTCTTAGGGGTTGAATTGACCGACTTAACATACGCGTTTTCTGGATGGACAAGCTCTGGTTCACCTTCAGCATGCTCAGTTTCCCCCTCAAAGCCCCTTTCTCTAGCAGCTTGCATTCGATGCCATCTTCCTTACTCTATCAAGTAAGTGATAAACACCTTATCTTATTAGATGTCACTTTCTTTAGTTTAGCAGCTCCGGTATCGGTAGCATTCACAGCTGATTCAACAATTGCTATTCTTTTTTCAACGAAAACAATCAGCAACAGTCGAGAAGAGCAAGAGAACGGAAACGGATTCAATAGCGGCAGAGTCGTGAAAAGCAAAAGCAAAGACCTCCGCTGAGCTAGATTCAACTTCCCCTGAGCTTGACTGAGGAAAGAGAACCGAAGTCAGTGTGTTAAGCAATGTTTTTCATTTCACTTCTTGGCCCCACTTAAGGCAATGCTTTCCCATCGAGAACAGGATTGGCAATGGCTAGTGAAGAGCTGAAGAAAAGCTATTCTTTCTTATTAGAGCTTGAAGCCTAAGACGGATAACATCAATAGTGGAATTCCCGGATCTTACTTCACAACTTTCTTTTCCGTATGATAGTCACTACTCCCTTTTTTCAAGGGATGAGCTCTGACTCAAGCTATCGAGAAGGGATCTAATCCAGATATTGACCATAAAGCACACAATGTCATTTACAGGTCATTCAAGGAATCTCCACTAAATCTCATTGAGTAAATGCTCCCTGAAATCTTCCTTGAAGGCGATTCCCTTATCGACGCTTCTTTCTCCTTCCTTTCGTTTTTGTCTTCCACATGCCTCCCTATCAGTTCAGTCGAGCTACCGTAACCTCTCCTTATCAGGTAAATTCTATTTCCCGTTCAGTCGACTTTGTACTCGCTTCGGTCGAGCAACTACGTACCTCTCCTTGGCAGTCGAGTAAGAGGAAGTCAGGTCACTATTTAAAGATTCGATCATTCGATACCGTAGCTTATAGCTTTGGTTTGAAGACGTGAGACTGAAAGGAAAAGACTATCCTCTGTGAACAGATCACGCAGGTAAGAATTATATAAATACAATACGCGCTGCTCTTTGCTTGGGGGCGAAGGTTATGCTTAGTGTCCATTAGACTATGGAGAACTACTGGTACCGGACTCTAAAGACAGACAACATCTTATGAGAAAGGCCTGTAGCTCGATACTGGGAAGAAAGGCGTAATGGTACCTCTGAAATTGATGCGATGGTCACTCCCTAAGCTTTAGCGCGCGGAAGAGCGTACTCTAACCAACCCGAGGTCAAACCTTGACCAAGAATCTGGAAAAAGAATTGCGTTCACCGGCAACTATCAGAGTTACCTTTCTAACAGCGGTTAGAGCTTCTTCTCCACTCGCCATGCCGGAATTTCTGAGCCTTTTTTTACCCCATTATGGCTTCTTTCTCCGCTGGGCAAAGCATTACCAGTCCATCCAACCAAACCTATGAATCGGGATTCAGCTATCTTTAGTGGACCCCTAATCAGTATGGCATTTCTTTAATCCCCTTCTATTCTATCTGTGTCCCTTCCTCGATAGAGGAATGAGTGCAACATTAGCCAGAGCGATAGAAGAGATAGTTTCATTCCACAGGAAAGCATTGTTGAGTCCCCACCCTTACCTTAGGTCTAGTCCACTTCATTAGGCCAGGACTTTCACGCCCAAGGGCAACAAGATGGTCAAGGCTTGCTTTGGCCTCACCGAGTCCGGTATGCTATGGATCGCAATAAAAAAAGATTTTCCGGTCTAGATTTATCTGAATTTGAGACCGTTGCGGGTCCATACCTACCTTCTGAGCGTGATGTTAAGGCTCCTTGTGTGATGGGTCGATTAGGTCAGTCTATAGAGGGCGGGGAAGAAGCGTTGGATCTTTGCCATTGGCAACAATGTCAACCTGAGGTTGTTACGACCAATTCACGAATGGTTAGGTCAAGTCCTCCGTAGGATACCCACTTTTGGGACCTATTGGCAGACTAGACCTCTGGACCGGCTCCAAGGACAGCAGGTATGTTACTCTTATGATTTAAAGTAGGCCACTGATAGGTGGCCTCTTTACTTCATGTTTAGAGTAATGTGTTACCTGTTTGATCGGTCTTTTTCTTCTAGCGTGGTTAACTCCACGTTGGCAACGACCGATTTCGAGGTACCTTTTGTTAAAAGGTTCTCTCGAGTGTCTTTTGTAGCTGGTCAGCCCTTAGGTTATCACGCCTCTTGGCCTCATACACGCTATATGAGTGACTACGTTCCTCTCGCCACTACAGAAAGGCGAGTGAGCCAGAGCTAGTTTAAGCCTTTCTATGCTCCACTACTGAAAAAGGGCTAGCTAAGACAAGGCAGCTGAAGGCAAGGAAGTACTGGGCCGGGTAAGTTGGGTAAGGACGAATTCATAAGCCCGTTGGGTATTCACTCATACTAGTACCAACGCCTGCCGACTATACGAAGGTCAAGGGTCTTCCCAGCCAGCCATCCCCTACCCATCAGACGGTCAATAAATAAAGGGAGGAGGTAGAAGGCCCACGGGTCGTGAACTTCTTTTCCCGGAGAAGTAGTCCGCTCTCTGTCTTGCTTACAAACCGCAGAATGTCCGAGGCAGGAGGTTGAATCCAAGCCAGGGAAAACATGCCAGAGGGAAGGTAAATAAAGGCAACGGCTTCTCCCACTAAGCGCTATGGACATACTACCCATACGTACTATGTGCTGGACGGACTGCTTACAGATTAGGGACTGGACTTGCCAATACTGATGAGGAACATCTTATCTTAAGTGGTGGTTTTTATTCCAAGATCTTCTGCCACTTAGTAACCTTAATAGAGAGAAATCTTGAGAATAGTTTAGTGAAAGCTATTGGTTTAATCATCCTCCCTCTCACTCTGGTTGGGGGGTGACACACCACAGAGTACGACACACATGCGATTTGCAAGATGCGCTCCTCGTGCATCTACATGATGCCGCGGCGAGTAGCTCCGTGCTGCTCCCTTCTTTCTCTTTCTTATACTGTGATCCCTCATCCATTAGATCCGGGAAGACGATTTCCGACATTCACCCTCAAAAGGAGGGGTATACTTCCGTCCATGCCTGTTGAAAGTTCCTTGCCTCTTGTGCCGTGCGTGAGCTGTGCCCGCTTTTCCCTCACAAAGCAAAGCATTTAACCGGCTTCCCTAAAGTAAAGTGAATTAATAGGCTAAACTCTCACATTTCTTTCTTCCGGCTTAGCCGGACTACTTACCTCTGGTCAGGAGAGTCAGAACTGATAGCCATTTCCATTTTTCATGGTATGGAACTCCAAGTAGTCCTTCCTGCAACAGAGTCAAAGCTGCGGTAATGCTTACTATAAGGCTATTCAAACCAATCTACCCGGAGACGGGAAAAACTACTTCTTTCTATTTCTCCATAGCACCCAATTCCTGAACCAAACCAGGTGAAAGCGCTAACTCCTTCTTCTTTTCCCGTTCGTGACCCAATGACAGCAAAGCGAGGATCAGAGCCTGTCCACTCTATTAAGGTCAAGCTTTCCCATCGAGAAAGGATTCGGTTCGTCTGTTCATTGGAGGAAAGCGTTTATTGAGCTTCATGGATCCGCCCGCTTTCTGTCTCTGATCCCCAATATGAGTGAGACCAAGATGGCTGACTGGAGTGCCACAATCTCGCTTCCTCGGGGCCGGATGGCGGAATCGGCATTCTGGTCGGAAACAACATCTTCCCCTTCTGCGGCAGAGCTGCGGTCCACACTGTCCTTCGGCAATATCGGACTCCGAAGGCGCCGCCCAGAGACGACGCCACAAGAACAACCAAAAGAAAAATCGCTGCCCCACGGATTCTTGCCCTCACTCGAAAACAAATTGAGCTGTAGGCATCAAGGTAAGGTACCGAGAAACTATACTGCTGCAGAAGCGGAATCGAAGGAATTGGTTTCAAGGGCGTGATTGACTGCTTGCGTTTGGATCATGGGCCACAGCTACTTGGGTTTAAACCGCTGACATCCGCCACCCGAAAGGAGGCTTTTTTGCATGTTAGCGCCTCTCTATTCTACAGTGCCCATTGATCAAAGTCCTAAGCTTGGGAAATCATCCCACTTCGTTGTCTTTCTCTTTCTTTGAAGCTAGAAAGATGCAGTGCTTCACCGAGGGTTTGTCTCACAAGATCTGTTGGAGTTGAAGATTTATCGGCCATTCCCATTTGAGCGAAAGATTGAGCATTGGATCAAGAGAGTGCATTAGCCTTTCAAGGCTAAGTCGAAGCGTATCAATCCCAAGGTCGGCCTACAGATATCACTTTTAGGTCTCCTTCTTTCCACGCTCCCTGAGAAGTTCTTCTGGTTTGTTATTCTTTAGTAATGCATTGGTGCCTGACCCTTGCAATCAACTTTCATAGGTATACCTTTGACGCATCTCTGAACAAGCAAATCTCAATGCTTCTACTGCTCCCACCTGCCACCCGGTCGTTCTTATAGTCTCTGGAATCGCTTTCAAAGCGGATTTAGTCTTCCTTTTTGCTTTCCATTGAGTGTAAAGTTCCGGGTAATCACCTGTGCGGGATTGATTTAGCTCAGAAGCGCCCTCTCTTTCACGGCCGAGGAGTGAGTACACATCGATGAGCTTAAGTAAGCGTTTTTGACTACTACACTTTGTTGATGCAACGAACTCTTTCTATTCCACGAGCAGACACCTTTCGAGAGAGTCTTCCAAATTGCTCTTTTGACCTACCGGGAAATTCCTACGAGATGATTAATGAATGTAGGTCAGGTCTCTCTAATTCGCAGTAGGTGTGTATGCTCCCCTAAGGCGAGAGCATTTGCTTCTTCGACTGACTCAACCATGTCTTTCTTCATTGACTGCTTCATCAACAGAATCGCCGGAATCAACCGGCTCTACTGAAGCAACTACTCGCTTTGGATCTGCAACTTGAAGATATTCATATAGGCGGTATGGTAAAAGGCAATCGCAGTGGTTGTTTCACCCCAGAGTAGATTCACTCATAGCAGATACAAAGGCAGGAGCAAACTGCTAAGTAAAAGCAGCAGAGAGTCGCTATACGGGGGCAGCAGAGCCCGTTGATTCAGAACCACCTATTTCTCCATAAGGGCGTCGAGCCCCAGGCATAAGTAGGTGAATCCACAAAACCACTAGCAGAGGTGGAGGCACCAGCGATGAAAGCAGTGGGAGAGGCATTGAAAAAGAAAGGCAGCAGGAAAGCCTGGGAGCCAGCCCTATAGTATAAAAACCAGCAAATCGAGTTGCAGAAAGAATAATTGGTGTTTCGACTTTTGCAAGCCTATATATGTGGTTCTGATATTTTCATGTGTTCCTATAATTAATTGATCTATTAGTGCTTTCATGCTTTCTTTCTCTGTGCCACGGCGCGATATTGATGTGATGATCCATATATGAAGAACCTAGTTCTTCAATCATATCTGCACCAAATTCTTCTTTTCGGAAGAAAATATGATGCGAGGACCCGATCCACCAACTATCTGAAATGTTGGCAAACAGGGCCATAGTAGTGACCAACACTACCTTTTCCTGATCATCATGGCTTTTTCCCTTTTCCTTTCTTTTATGGGCACTCAAAACTCAAGTGACCTTTCGGACCAACACTCTATGTTTTTCAGGTTCTTCTGCCGCTTCGAAGAACTTTTTACTGTCCACAACGTTCATATTCTTTCTTTTTTTTGTTGTTTGGCTACAACGGGTACGCTCTCTAGAAGATTTGCTCGGGGCTGTTCACTTTCACTTGGTCGCCTGGTATCTTTGAAACCTCTTTGCTTGCGGAGGAAGGAGTGGAAACGTCTGAGAGAGCGCTTCGCGAAAGAATCCTGTGGCGCGGTGAAAGGTTTCCCGTTGGGGTTTCCGGCCCCCCTGGTCTTCACCTAATTGTGGAAGAGGGTAGGTGCGTTGAGTATCAACTCTCTCTCGCGCCTTTCTTCAGCTTGTTCCTGTTCGTCTATTCGGGACGGGGCAGGCAGCCCACATACATGAAGAGAAGAAGAGAGGATAGGGGGTTCCCTGATATTAAGGTGTCAAGGCAGTCGAAGAAGGCCACAAGTGGAAGCAACCGATGCTTTGGTCATTCAGTTGACTCCGCCAGTCCGTGCTTGCTGTCATGCTGGCAAAAGCAGGGCTTTCGGCCGGTTTTACCTACTATTGGATTTGAACCAATGACTCTCGCCGTATGAAAGCGATACTCTAACCGCTGAGTCAAGTAGGTCAAGCTGAGTCAAGTCAGAGAAAATAGACCCCTATAAGAGAAAGCCGCGCAACCAGAGTTCCCCTTACTATACAAGGGGGGGCGGAGCGCTAAGAAAGAGAAAGCGTTATCACTATACGAAATGAAGCAGCGGCTAGCACGCTAAGATCAACCATTTTGAGAACTTCGATCCTCTCCCAGCAAGAAAAGGGATGCGCGAAGGCGCAACGAGCAAGAAAAGGGATGCGCGAAGGCGCAACGTGCGGAGTCGCTCGAGCGTCAGCTCGAGCTACTTCGTACCCTTGCTTCTTCGCTCGAGCGTCAGCTCGAGCTACTTCGTACCCTTGCTTCTTCGCTCGAGATACTTCGTACCCTCTCCTTTCAGTCGAGAACTTCATGCCTCTTTGAAAGCCTTGCTTGTTTCCTCCACCCCTACTAATAAGAATCGAATTCATTCCTTCATGACAGGATGACAGGAATCGATGAACCAGCACCATATGATTACCGAAAATCCGGCGGAGACTCCAGAGCTGGATTGAATAAGTCGGAAACAGAAGCTCGGCATGAACGTTGATGAGCAAAGGTGGCAACCAAGTTCTTACCTTCGTCTAACCCTCTTTCTGACTTAGACCCGAAAGCCTCACTCATAAGTTGTCGGGGCTGAAAATAGAGATAGCTCGACAGCAGCGGAAAGCATCCCTAACTATTGAAAGCAGGATAGCAACGATGACTTCTTATCTTACGTGAATTCCGTTATTGGAACTTACGCAAGAACAACAGGCCGCACACCCGGATTTCATCTTGCTACTAGAGAAAACCAAAGGAGCACACAAAGCAAACAAAGAATAAGGCACGGATGCAGAAGAGCGCTTCACACAAGCAAGAGAATGCCAAGAGAAAGGAAGGGAGAGCCAATCTCATAAGGGAAATCCGGATTCCAGGGCAAATTCCTGTGATTCTTGGTTAGCTGACTCAGGGCGGATGGGGCGGGCAAGGAGAGCGGCATTGCTATAGGTTCGATTCATCAATGTCGGTATCTCAGTCACAGATTGATGTTGTCCTAAGACCCCGGTTGCAATTTACCTAAAATACCCCCGCAAGAGTTGCTGTTTCGTCTTATGCTATTAGGTCAAAACGTATGTGTGAAAACGAGTATGTGACCAGAACTGATATCTTTCCCTCAGGCATGGGCGGTAGGTGAGGTCAAAAGAAAGTGTACAACATGCGAGATGTTGCACCATCACCAGAAGTATGACACTGGGTACTAGACGAGGAAACTTTGACAATTGGCTAGATCTCCGTTCATAGAATGCCCGTTTCGGAACTCCCGCAGGGCCAAGTCAATTTGCATGAGTTTTGCTGGTCAGACATCGATCATAGAAGCGCGATCTCCTTCATAGCATGGCATGTTCCGTTGTTCCTTGATCAGTCAGCCAATTAGTTAGTAATTGCCATCCATAGTAAGATGAATCAACTAGGAATGTGGAATACCAGGATTTGAGATTCTTTTATTTTATTAAAATGTTGGTTCCGTCTAGTGGATCCTCCTCTCAGAGGTTGGGATTCACAGCCATATTTCGTACATCATTAATCAAAGGCTCTGACACTGCTACTTAAGGGCGTTTTCCTGGGCATTCTCTTAAGCTTAAAAGAAAATTCACCGGTAGCCCCCGAAATGCTGTCGTTAACTGGCCTGAAAAGGCCTGAAAATGGCAATAGGAAGAACACATTTTGCAGTGGGGCTAAAGGGTCTTGAGAGATGTTTTCTCTTCTTTCTTTTGCCTGCGTCGAGACAATAATTTAGTACGGAAAGGGCTTATTTCCTGTCGCTTTTGATTGAGTTTCAAGCTCCAGCTTAGAGGCATCTTCTTTAGCGAAGACTGAGTGATTGATCTCATTATGGCTAAGCCAAGGCTTTTCTGATATGGGTTTGGATGCTCATGCTCCTATCTTGCCTGCTTCGGATGTTCATTTAAGTGATTTATGATTTCATTTCATACTGAGATTCTTATTCCTAACTGACCAAAAAGTAGAGAGAGTGGATTAATTATTTTGTTCGTCCGTTTGCGTACAAGAAAGGGTTTTCCTTTCTACCATGGGGATATTCTCATACACACAAGAAGAAGGCGTTCCACAAGAGGGTTTGTTCAGATCGATGAAAAGTATCTACGTATGAAAGCTTGGAATCAGTGTCCGAGTTTGTCTCTTTCTTTCGATATGATGAGGGCCTTGATGAGCAGAAATTTCCATCGTGGATTGGAGAGGAATAAGAAAAGCAAAAGATGGAAGTTTTCATTTCACTTTGTGGTGGTACTGAAACTGAATGATTCAGTTGACATTCTACTTTGTGGTATCTATCATTCGATGGTCAAGAGCCCCTTCCCTTAAGGTATGGTATACTCTACAAGTGGCCACACCAACCCTGCCATTAATTCATGCATTTAGCACGTTAGACCACCAACAATCGCAGGATCGAGGTCTACCTTCTATATCTATATAAAAGTCATTTCCATAATGGAGTGAGTGTTCCTGGAACCGGGATTGATGATACGGGGGCTTCCGAACGAACTGACTGGATGATCTGGATATGGATCGAGATCGGGGTGAACACCTTGCTCGTACAAGTAAACAGACGTTGGTGATTCCGCGGAATCCACTGTCAAATCCTTGAAGACGCTATTTCAAAAGTAGAATAGGAAAAGGGCTCTGAAGAAGATGATATAGAGAGTCATCCGAAGCGGAATCTGCTGATCCAAGGCTAGGTAACGGAGCTAAGCTCAACTCAATTTAGAAGGGAAATCGAAGCGCTTTTAATGCTTTTTAAATTGAGTTTCATTTCATTTATGGTTTGGTTTGCTCGGTTAGGATCGGGCAAGGTCTCGAAGGTTGGGATAGACTGAGAGAGAGTCTCCCTTGAGTGAGAGTACCCAAGGACGGTAGGGAAGCAACCAATAGATTCAGTTTCCTTCGATTCTTTTGTTACTATGCCCCTAGTGGTCTTGCTTGACCCAATGTCGGGAGAATTTTATTACCGTGCCTCCACTGCTGTAGTTGAGCTGGATTGGTTCATGCTTTGGCGAGCAAGCGCTAAAGCCCGCTTTGGGCTGGCATTGAGTGGTACCATACATCATCCCCTTATAATAGCAAAACTCAACAAGGCTCGACGCAAAAAAGTGCTTTAAGGCGCATTAATCAGGCTTTTCCGGATTAAGGAAGAAGCCTAGAAGGCAGAACTCTGAACCAAGCCCAAGGGCAATAGCAGACATTGTTGAATTAGCTGACAGAAGAAGCGAATGGTATTCTGATTTAAGTTCGCCCAATCCTCGCTCTAAAGGCTAAGCTTGATAGACCTATTTGCCTATTTAAAAAGTGGCATCATTGAAATTGTAGTCTCTGGGCGAAAAAGGGGAGGTGTCTGATCTGAGTCCATCTTCTTTTTCTTTCCATTTGCAACTTCACTTAACCTGCTGTCCTACTTGATGCTTCTTTAGCGTAGGTGCGCGCTAGAAGTATCCGTTGATTGCCTTGCAAAAGGTAGCAGTTTAGTTAGCGTGTCCGGATCCGGTATCGACACATCGGATCTCACTTTATTCCCTGCGGTTAGCTTGTAAATAACAGTGTGGTATTCTTCTTATTCTCCTCGATTCCCAATAGCTCATCAATCATAAGTGTCTCAAGGACTTAGTCTGCATCCCCGAGATGCCTCGTAATTGATTGATATCTTCTCTAATAGAAAAAAGCTGTTATGCTTAAATAGAGGAAATGACTATGAATCAATCCTTTCATAAGAAGGAAAAGAATTCTCTTTAATCAACAATCAATGGTTTCACTCCTTATTCTATTTCTATAGAATTCGTAGGACTGACCAAACTAAGCAAGGCTTGGGCTCTCTCTATCTAGGGCGAAAGAAGGCTAGCCTTTGACCCTTGGAGAACTAATGGTACTGGACTGATAGCGGGTACGCTAATAGTTGACTATTAGGATTACCTCTTCTCTGTCCTTATCTTAGGGTTTACTAAGAGGGATATGTGGAACCCTTCCTCAAAGCCTATTCTCAAGCAGCGGATAAGATAAGAGCGGATAGCTTCGAAGTATGGATGAAATGATTCGACTGAAAAATGGATTGAGAGATTGCTCTTGTCTGCTCACTAACTCCTAGTCCTCCCACTATTGGAATGGGATATTTTTACACTCGCTGGAAAGAAAGAAAAGATCTTCATCCTACTGATGACCGCTACGGTGAAAGATCTTATATGCCAAGGCTGAATTGCGCATATCCGGTGAAAGGCCAAAGGAAGTAGAAGAGAAACTACCCCGGTAATCGAGTTAACAGCCTTCAGGGCCGAAGACCTAGGATGAGAAAAAGGGGGTATGGTTGGGGCTTTGGTCTTGCGTGGGGTTCGTCTTTCGTCTGTCTATCCCTCATTGGAGAAATCGTATTATAACATAAAGACAGCTAGGTTGCTTCTTAAAGTAGCTTTACCCATATTTCAATGGCTTCCTTATAGATTTCCCCGTCCACTCCCGCTGTGTTTAAATCATTATAC
Organism: Neltuma alba; assembly: GCF_004799145.2. Lineage (NCBI taxonomy): Eukaryota > Viridiplantae > Streptophyta > Magnoliopsida > Fabales > Fabaceae > Neltuma > Neltuma alba. The sequence continues at coordinate 45,155 of NW_021635443.1, read as the reverse complement.
ATTTTCTTCAGGTACGCAGTAACTTGCTCGGGACAATGGGAAAGTTGTCTCATAGTTGCCTGTTCTGATTCCCGATTATAAGTAAGGCAAGCGGTAAACGTTCTAGGCTAAGGCCGATTTCGCTACTTCAATTCCAGAGTATAGGCTACTCAATGAGAGGAGACCTGCATAACCTTGTAATTGCCAAACTATAGCTACTGTAACAGAAGTAGATAAGATAAAATAAGGATACCCGGGCATGAGAAAGTAAGACTGGGGAACAGACGTATAAATGGAACAGCCAGATAGCGGGAAGAAAAGAGAAGCTCCAATGGACATTAGAATAAGAATACGCGGGCTTTCCTGCTTGAACTGATAGCTATTGCTTTTCAAGCTTGAGAAAAGATAGGCTTTAGCCTTGTTCACTCAGAGTTCTTTCTGAAACAGAATAGAATGCCCCTACTAAAGCACCAACTGCGGTTATTCCCCCAAGAGCGGAAATAGCATAGGTTATTTCTTCAACACAGAATCTCTCGGTCACTGACCTACCTGGGTATAAGAAAGAATGGAAAGAAGCAAAAACCACACCAATCACAGCTTCTTCACCAAGACGTGTGAACAGCGCCTCTACGCCTTTCGCTCGGTAAGTCTCAAAAAGAATGAAAGCGCTTCTTCGCTCCAGCAAGAAAAGGGATGCGCGAAGGCGCAACGTGCGGAGTCGCTCGAGCGTCAGCTCGAGCTACTTCGTACCCTTGCTTCTTCGTCTAACGGCTTTCGCGCCCTTGCTTGTTAGGTCGAGCGTCTTCAAACCTTTCTCTTTTCTGTTTTAGCGGAATAAGCAGTCTTTGTGCTTTGGGCGTGGCACTAGTCTGACTGTGCTTTCCTAGCCAAAGGCTATTCTTGATCTGATCTTGCCAGGAAGAAGGGCATCCAACAGACAGATTGATGCTTCTGTCATATCTTTATTATGATAGTCTATTTTTTCATTTTTTAGGAATCTGTATAAACGAGCGGAATACTTGAAGCGAGTATATAAAGAGTTTGGCCGTATAAAACTCTAAAAAGAGGTTCTTTTCTTGCAATTGAATCAAAAGGAATCTTACCTCAAAGGGAGTGCAGCCAGCCTATCCATCATAACATAATATATTAAACCCTCTCCCTTGTCAACTCCGAACGAATGCTTAGTTAGCCGTGAATGAGAACTCTTGTTGGCAGGTAGCTCCATGTAAGGTTAGCTCGAAAGCGAGTTCTTACTCTTTGACCTGAGGGGAAGAAAGCTATGATTACCTGGGGTCAGGTTGACCTTCTTTCTGCGGTACGGCTATTAGTCTTATTAGAGTCAATAGCTGGGAATCTCTTCTTCCGCCTATTAGCGGTGTGACTGTGACTTTCTTCTTGAAAAGACTGCTTGACTTTGAAAGAGCTGTGGGCATAGCTAAACTTTCTCAAATGCGGGATCGGGATTTCCTCTTGATGCGGTAGAAGAGATCTAGTCTAGGTCAGTGCTTTCTTTTGCTAGAGAATATGTTGTTGTCGACATAACCGATGCAGTTAGCTCAAAAGGGAGTTCAGTCACTTCCGGATCCGGATTCAATGATTGTTGAGTGAACGAAGCCAAGTCAGTAGCCAACCAGGGCTTGAGAGATGCGAAACCTTAAGCTGGAGCAGCTAGAATCTTTTCTTTAAGCCGGTACCACAACACGAACCACGACCACGAAGGTCGAAGGCACAGGACTCGCCGCATTGGCATAAGACAAAGACATTTCGTGACCAGCCTATTTGACTTAAGGGGGAGGGGAACGAACGTAGCTAATTGGCAAAGAAGCTAGCTGGACTGAGCTGCTCCAGACTTGTTTAATCGGTTTTGTTAATTGGCTGCACTCCCGGCTCTGGAGAGAGTGATCCTCGGGTGACTGAACTACCCTACCTTGAGAGTAGGGGTAGGCCTAAGCTCAATGCCCTTACTCAACCACCAAGAGCAGCTAGAGTAAAGGCGTAATTTGCACCTCCAACAGACTTTACAAAGGCTTTTGGATTATCCTAGTAAAAGAGCGAAAAGTCATTTAGAAATAAAGGCTCTCAATCCCCTTTAACCGGGGGAGTAATCTCATATAGAAAGATAAAAGAAAAAAATCAGAGCCGAAGCGCTAACTCTGACAGACTGCCGAGTGAAAAGAGGTATTAGGGGAAGTCGGCGTGAAAGAGGGGAAAAGAAAGTCTTCAATAGGTAATGCTAGTGATCATTCTAAGAGGAAGTAACTCATACTACCGGGCATTTACATACGCCCAATCAAGGGGCGGTTACGCCAACAAAGATAGAGAGGGCTATAGCAAACGATGAAAATTTAGAGGCTAACTTCAATATAGATATGATTCACCACTAGCAAATATACCCTAGACACATTGAGGGTAAAAGAGATTCCCGATATTGTATTATATTGATGTTTGACAGCACGGCACTAGTCAGAAGAAGATCGACGAACGAAGATAGTCGACTTACAGGAGAGGAGCGAAAAGCCATCCTGGCTTGGTAAGCAAGCAACCTGGATAGAAAGATCACTCAGGAAGATCAGGCATAGTTGGCATTCCCGACAGTGGAGAAGCTGCAGCTGGTGGTGCAGAAATAGTTGGTTGTTTGACTCTCTGATTGAGTAGTTGGCGATCTAAGTAGTTGATGGGGCTATCTTCGAGTATCTACTGAGGTGAACTTTCCTTGAGCAGATCCCTAAGGTTCCTTACCCGGAGGTCTTTGATGCGCTTCTTTCTCACACTACGTCTTCCTTGTCTAAAAGAGAAGTGAAGTGACCCATAGGTATTGGGCACAAACGATAATAAGAGGAATGTAATATATATCTAGAAAAGGAGAGTTTGATTCATAATATTATATAAGCAAAAGTCATTTATTCATAAGAATAACTTGAGAGAAGAGGGTAAGCTTTCTTGATCCTGAATCCGAACTTTCCCGCAATTCAGAGATTGATTGGTTGAACCGGTAGTTGAGCTGAGTGCTTGCCCTTTTATTTCCTCTCCTTGACTGACGTATTGCTGTAAGCCAAACTCCTTATGTCACTTCTGTCTATGGGATTGTCACATACATTCTAAAGTAGCGTCGAAGAAGATTCCCTTGCGTCGATAAAGCCTTCTTGAATTGAACTACTTCTTTGCAATACTTCACTTCTTTGCTTTCGAGAGAATCCGTGAATGAAGTAAGAAAGGTTCTTAGCCAACCAAGCGTCAACTATAAGGGTTAGGCTTAATCTTTTGAGAAAAAGCCTCGGTCAAGCATCACATCAGTCACAGGATCAGACTCCACCTTTCCTGCTTGACTTGAAGACTCTATTCTCGGGGTGCCTCTAACCAAGAGCGGAACCTCCCTTTACATATGTATTTATTAATTTTAGTAATAGCACGTATGGCTACTATTGCAGATGCAGCAAGGCTCGCTCAAGTTCGAAATACAATAACCCTACTTTCATTTCCCATTTCCTATTTCGATACCTGCCACAGACTATTTTATACTGGGGCTATCAACTACTGCAACTTCCACTGGATCTCAAGCCAAGCGCTAGAAAGCTGAAGTGAAGAAAGTTCATCATAGAAGGGAGAATCATTCCATGCAAGCAAGCAAGTAAACTCTATAGCCCTAACCCCAGAAAAGGCCTCAAACTAATGAGTCAAATCCTATCTTTCATCCAATAAGCCGTATCAGTAAAGGCCTTCGCTGCTTTCTATTCCTCTTTATTTAGTCTATAATTCGAGTCTTGGAATGTAAGCGCGGGTAAGGCCATTTCCGAGTTAGTCAGCCCTACGATTCTTTCTTTGAATGTGTCGTTGGATCAAGTCTTATGTTATGATTGAATGCTTGTGCAGCTTTAGCTTAAATAGATAGCTCTGATATCTACGATGCCACTGGTGGTGCTACTGCTGGATCGACTTCTAGCTTTTCGGGGTCGAGACTGCTTTAATCTTTTCATTGCGACCCACTGTGATAGAGTGCCGTCGACCCTCCACCGAAACAGCTTTCAATCGGGAAACCACCCGGCCCGCTTACTATCAGTAATAGGAAAGCTTTCAATCGTATTCGTGAAAAAATCCCCTTTGTTTGAATCCCATGGCATGGTATGGACTTTTTTCAGTAGCAGGACTCTCTTCTGTCTGTTTGAACTCTTGAGCAGGAGCTTCCGCGGGAGAACGGAACGGTAGCGAGCCTTGTCTATTAGGAGCGATGCTGCTTGCCCAGTGAAAGGAATACGTAGCAAGTCACGGGAATAATAGAAAGATTCGGGGCTCACTATCGCCCCTATTACATATTTATAGTATATAGTCTAATCTCCCCCCCGAGATGTCAACCTATTGAAGAGCCTGGCTTAGGTCGAAAGGGCTTCCCAGCAGAAGCAACTTCGCCCTTCGCTTCTTCAGTCATATGGAAAGCGGTTCAGTCTGCTCCGCCCCAATCAATGCCTTTTTCTTCAGACTGAAAAGCCTTTTCGTTAGCAATCCGAACTGCCCTTCTTCCTTTCCTGAAAGTGAGCTCTTACTATAGTAGCTCGAAGCTAAGGAGTTAGCAGCGGAAGTTTATGTTATGAGTTGGAGTAGCTCGTAGCTAAGAGTTATAGAGCTGGGAATGAAAGAAGAAAGGTTGTATTGAAGACACCACACGTCGACCTAGGAATACATGCCTTACTGTCTTATGCGTTGGGAGACTGACAGTACGAGAGAATAGCTATAGTTCGTTAAGTTCACGAAAGAGCTAGCGTGCAAGTAAACCTGGTCGTGGGAGAAGACCTGTTGACATAAGTCTGTTGTCTGCAACTGGATCCTAGCTAACGAGCTCGACCATTCTACTAATCCATTCTTGAAATTACTACCTATCAATAGAATAGCTTTGCTTACTCGTGACGACTGGACTGACAGCGCTAAGCAAGAAGAGTGGGACTTCTGATCGTAGTGCCCGTATTCGCATACCTTGTTGTGCCCTTGCGAGGTGCTTGTTTTCGTAAGTTGCATACCTTACTAAGCTAAGGGGCCCCTAGAAAAGATGACCCAGGGACCTTAGGCGCTAGTGGTGGGTTACCTAGAAGTCCATTTTGAGCTCTTGACTGACCAAGTCACTAAAGGAGCTTTTCCTGTAAAGTCCAATCCAAACCTAAAAAAGGTCAGTGATTATAAGTACCATAAAGGAAGAGAAAGAAGATTCATGGCAATAGAGCGAAATTAAGCTAGGCGTATGATTGAATACCGATCTGATCCCGTGTGCGGATGTATAACGTCGTGCAAAGCGCTTGAACGCAGGCTTGGTGTAACTAAATCCATTCAGATACTTTTTTTATATAGTGACTTATAGCTTTTTCATGCTAGCGTTGGGAGTTTGCCCACTCACTCCATTTCAAAGGTGAGTAGCCATTCTGACCTGAGCTTGCTTTCAGGAAATAGGTTTAAATCCCGGCTAACTAAGAGATAGAGTCGTCTTTTCTCTTCCTGACCTTTGCCCCGAAAAAGACTTAGAATTGCATGTGAAAAGCATATAGCCAATAGCTTCTTAGCGCTTAGCTACTGCCTAAAAGCTCTTACAAGAAAGTAAGTAATCTCAAGGCCGCCCGGTCATTCATCCAATGCTTATTTTTAGGCATAGCATTAGCCTCTTTCCGCGAGTCAGAAAGCCTTAGTTGAGGTGTCTTCGCATTTGCCTATGTGTTATTCTGGTCTGCTGGCCAGTGTAATATCCCCCGCGGGGACTACTTTTTGACTTATCTCTCCAGCTATTCCATCTAGTGGTCGAAGTCTTTGAAGCATTCCAATCCCAGCGTTTGAGTCAATAGCAGCAGAGTCCTGAAAAGAGCTAAAAGCATTCTCTACTGAACTACGTTATTATCCCACTGGAAAAGCTAAGTACCTGAGAAGATGATTGGGAGGCTATGACGGTTGAGGAAGTTCCATTCTTGTTGAAGGGTCCTCTTTGGTAGGGATGGGGGCTCGAGCTAATCAGTCTTTCGCTTAACCCGAGTTTCGCTGGCCGGACAGGACCGTATCCCGAACAACATTCTGATTCACCTACATTCTTAACGAAATAGGATTCCCAGTCCTCACATTCACAAGAAAGCACGTAAACTACCTTTTTCAAAGAAAGCACGCTAGCAGTCAATCCATTCCTTTCTCCCTTCTGCCTTTGCTTCAGATTCCTCGGGTCGAGTGACGACTCCTTTCCTCTCTTCTTATTCTCGAGTTACCCCGCTCCTCTTCCGGAGGGAAAGGTTATTCTTTATTCATGTTCGTAGGTGGCTAACGTGTTTAACGAATAGCCCACGAGCCTCCCCATAGATTTTGCTTCTCAGGCCGGGATCGCCCCACTTGCCTTGCGAGCTAGGTATTCCCTTTCTGGTTTCCCAGTTCTTGCCTTTCAAATCAGTGAAACCTTGTCAAATTACCCTTCGGGTACTGTCATTTTTTATTGATTTTGTTTAGGAATGGAGTTGCTCGACCTTAATTTAATTAAGGGTGAGGAAACAGCGTGTTTTTCGCCTCTCCTTATCAGGTAAATTCTATTTCCCTATCAGTCGACTTTGTACTCGCTTCTTTCAGTCTTCCTTCCTTGGGTACATAGGTCGAGCTGATCACCTCTGTTCTTTAGCAGATAGGCATTCCATGATTTGGACTCCTTTTTTACTCAATGATGCAAGACTTAATTTGATCATGGACCATTACCTTCATTATTGATTGATCTTTTCAGAGCAGCAGGCTTCTATCAATCGATTTGAAAATAGCACGTTCATCTCGCTTTTCGTTCATTTTCGCCACGCCAACATAGCCATGAAGCAGGCGAAGTGAAATCAAAGAAGATACTGGTGCTACTATAGCTATAGAATCTTTTTAATTCCGGGCGGACACCTGCTCCTCTCTACCTAACGCCAGGACTGGCTGGTTCCTAAGGAGCGAGGGAATGAAACTCTTGCAAATACTCTCCTCAAGGAAGGAGCCTTTCTTGCTTGAAATTTGGAAACTTGGTCTTAAAGTGTAGCCGATGAGGCATGGTCAAGAAAAAGCTTGAGCAATGTATCCGCTAAATTACAATTTAAATCAGAGTTTAATTCAAGCACGGATGATGACAGAGTAGCATTAATCCAATTCAACACGGATCACACTGCATCCACAAGAGATATTTCGGATGATCTGCGGAGGGGCAAGGTATGCTCCCATAAACCATTTTTTTACCCGATGCTTTGAAGGAAAATGAAAGACTTTGGACCAAGAGGCTGACAAGGAGCTTAAGGTGTATTCAAGGCGCAATAAGCAAGCTAAGCTGCAGTGCACTATTCAAGAGCATTGCCAATCGGACCCGAGTCCAACTCCTGTGGAAAGCACACAAAGTAATCAGGGTAACACTTGTTCTGAAGCCTCTAATGATAAAGTGAGTTTATCTACAGATCTCCCCATTGCATATAGAAAGGGAATTAGATCATGTACCCAGCATCCCATCTCTCACTTTGTATCCTATGAAAAGTGGTCTCCTAGATACAGGGTGTTTACAGCTAACCTTGACAGCATTGAACTTCCAAACAATATAGAAGAAGCCCTTAAGCACCCGAAGTGCAGAGAGGCCGTGAATGAAGAGCTCCGGGCTCAACAAAAGAATGGAACATGGCAGCTCACTCAAAAACCTCAAGGGAAACAGCCCGTGGGTTGCAAATGGGTGTTCAATGTGAAATACAGGGCCGATGGCAGTGTTGAAAGGTACAAAGCGAGATTAGTTGCAAAAGGCTTCACCCAAACATATGGGATAGATTACCAGGAGACCTTTGCTCCTGTAGCAAAGCTAAATACAATCCGGGTCTTTCTGTCTATAGCTGCTAATCTTGATTGGAAGCTTCATCAGCTTGACGTCAAGAATGCATTCCTCAATGGGACCAGGATGAGGAAGTTTACATGGAGATACCTCCAGGTTTGAAGAATTCCAACAATGCCAACCTGGTGTGCAGATTACAAAAATCTCTATATGGGCTCAAGCAATCCCCGAGAGCATGGTTTGAAAGGTTTACTAAGGTAATCAAGCAGCTTGGGTTCACACAGGGGCAGACGGATCACACCCTTTTCATCAAAGCATCAGGTGGTAAGATCGGTTCAGGATCATGGGATCGCAAATCCCAAGTTTGTCTATGAAGAGCGGATCTAATTATATTAGTGTCTATAATTTCTTTCTTTTGTATAATACTAATCGATAGGGCCTCATTGGTAAGTGCTACAAGATCTCGTACATTGGAACCCATAGTTATGGACCCGAATCCATTAGTATGGAACATTTTCTTTTCCAAGTGAAATCCCCTAGTATATGAAAGAGTGAAAAAGTGCTTTCGTTGTTGTGGAATAAGAAGCCTTCGTATCTTAATGCATGTATTTAATTTATTCGGAGCTATTAGAGCGGGATCTACTTTTTGGGGAATATGAGTCGAAGCAATAACAAGAATATTTCTACTGACCTATCTTTCACTGATCTTGGTGCTTACGTCTACCAGCACCACTCCAGAATTATTGCTTCTTTTTACTTTGTTTGATTCTAGTTTATCGAATGAAACTTTCAAAAAAGAAAAAAAAATGGTTGGTTCGAAAAACTTTTATATTACGTAAGTGAACTCTCCCTATAGTATAGGCGCAAAACTCTAATATCGCCGGTCTAAACCGGGGCAATCTCTTCGACATAGCATCAGTGCCTCAAGTTCCCTTACAAGGCCGAGAAAAGAGTTTTCTTAGTTGTTCTCCTTTCCTTAAGTCGTTCACTAGTCTTCCTTGGGACTCTTGAAGTCCCTTTAAGTCGAGTGAAGCGAGGGCTTATCCTAAGAGAAGCTTTATTAGGGCGGGGCGAAAGGGCGATAGGCAAAGTAACAAAGTAAACCTTCTAAGCTTCAGTTAGTGTGCAACACCCATAAGGGTTGTCAGTTAGACTTCCTCTGAGCACCTCAGTACTAGAGAGAAACTAATTACATAGGCACAGATCGAATCATTCTCTCTCTCTTCGGAAGCAAAAGGAGAACGAGTTCAGTCGAAGAGCCTATATAGTAAATAGAAGTGGAAGATCTTTAGAGTGATGGTTAACGAAAGGTAATTTGACTTTGCTCTCCTACCTTTCCTCCTTCCATAGAGAATGAACTCCTTCATGAATCCGAGTTCATCGAACAGCAATCCTCTTCTTCTTACCCTTGAACCGTCCTGGGTCCGCCCATCTCGCCGACTCCTTCGTGTAGAAGAAGTTAGACCGCCGAATAAGATATCTCCCATTCTAGCTACTATCTCAGATGAAGCCGAAATCCCGCTTCCGCCTGAACCAAGCACTCACGTTCTCAAAGCTCTCTTGGCCCGAATGAAGAAAGGAGGAAGATTATGTATTTCTTTTTAGTAATATTTTTTTATTCAGAGAAAAGAAATTTCCTTACCTACTGTCCTTTCACTTGACGCATTGAATGGGAGAAGGAGGAACCTTAAGCCAGTCAGAAGGAGGAGCCTTAAGCCTCTCAATTGCTTGTGAAATTGAGGATCGATAGCCTATGAAAGCAGATAAGAGGCTAGCCCGGAAAGGCGGCGGATGAATCATCTAAGTTCACTATGGCCGGTTGGAGACAGGGAATGGGGAAGCGGGAAGGAATGAAATCAGCCATCAAGTCGGTCTAAGCTGTAAGAGTAGAGATTGTTAAAAGCATGGATGAACGAACCTTATCTTCTTTATTCCCCAATCACTTGACTTGAGCTGAGAGCAAGCCCAATCGATCAGGAGAATTGCTCAGTGGAAAGGGCTGAAGAGAGAGATGCTGAAAAGATGAAAGAAGATGCATTATAGAGAGCAGATAGATAGATATGCATTATAGAGAGCAGATAGATATGGAGTTGTCGCAGCTGCAGCTATCAGAAAGCAAGCAGCGCACGGTAAGCAGAGGAGATGCAATATCGAAGAGGATGGCTTCTAGCTGTTCAAACTCCCTATTATCGTATGTAAGATGAAGAGAGAGATGTTCGATATTGCTTCTCCTCTGCCCTACTCTATTGGGAAAGCAGCCGAACTCAGGACTTGATAGATTAGTAAACTTTCTCTCCTCGCCGGTTAAGCTTAGCTTCTCCGTCACCTTTCGTTAAAACGGCTTGAGGCTCATCTTCTTTCTTTCTTGACTCGGATAGGAACCCCTCACCCTACGAAATTCAAAGAGATGGCGGTTCCTCGGCCTTGCCCCATTCTGCTTCTGAACCTATGTATTGGGTTGGGGAAAGCTGCTTAACTTCGCGCCTCAGCCCTTGCATCCTCTCTTTCTTCTTACTCGTTCGTGCCGCTAATGTAATTCCTTCCTTCTTATGCTGCTTGCAACTCCGAGTTGATTGACTTAACTTCATCCCTGGAAAGAAAGATGAGCAGCCAATCCAGGTAAGCAAGAACCTATGCCTTGCCCAGTAGTTCCTATTGATGGAGCTGTTCAAACTAGCTTATTGACAGAACACTCTATCCCAAAACAAGTCTATCGACTCATTATCCTAAAGCTAGCTTCGCTAACAGTAGTGCTTATTTAAGAGTGGGACGACCGCCCTTGTTTAGGGAACGGAGAAAAAGAAGTTCTCATCGATTGACAGAAATGGAAAGCCAGTTCTTATCCCCAGCTAGAGTGAGAAAGCATCTTTATGTCAATAAAACTGATCAAGAAGGATTGGTGGGAAACTCTCCCTTGTTGAATCAGGTGAAGGCGTAACTATTGATTGAATCCGCATCTGGCAGCAGTTTTTACGTTCCAAAAGAAAAGAATAACGTAGGTAGACTAGAAGGATGAGTTTCGGGCTTAAGACATAGTAGCTCTCTTGCGGCTACCTTTGCTATGTCATCCGATGCTGTTCACAAAGCTGGCTATCTCCGAGTTGAAATCGATCCCAGGAATCTTTTTATTATTCTTAATAGAACCCGTCCTCCCATTAACAAGGGGCTCAAGGGAAAGGCCTTTTTATCCCCTCTTAACACTGTGATAGTTAGAAACCTACCGGCTTGCACTTGCAACAGCAAAAGGTCCGAAGGACGCTTAAGACCATCCTCACATCCCTCGCTGTTCAAAGTCCCATCGGGGCAATAGAGGGAGAATCGAAGATTCCTTCTATAACTATAAGGACACCGTTGGATCTTGGTAGCTTCAAGTTAAGATTTTCCTTTCCGTGACCCTTGCAACGGACTTCAGAGCTAGATTGACGTGCCCCAGGTATGGATGGATAGAAAGAAGAGGGCCGAAGGTCCCAAGTTACATGTGCCATGCCAAAGGCACTCCCAAGGGCAAGAGGACCTATGGTCGTATGGCATTTGGACTAGGAAGAGAAGGGCACCAAAGAGTGACCTATGAGCTTGAAACATGCCCTTATCCGGATTGAAGGCCTTAGCCAAGTCTTGGAAGTGAAGCCCCTGCCGACCTTACTTTGGAACTGCATCCATTCCGAGTGGAAGTGAGGGACGCTTCCTTGCTTATTGATTCAATTCCACCAGCAGCTTATTCACTTGAAAACAGAACACCGTATTCAACTACTGCTCCTTCTTAACCCAGGTCCTCTCATACGCCGAGGGCTCCTTGAACATACTTCATGTAACCTTCGGGTTGATCGGGAAGGTCCGGCATCCTTTTGTCATCCGATAGCTAGACCGAATCAAGCTTTAAACCGAATGGTCCCTTAAAATGTTGGAGGAAGGGCATTAGAGCAATAGACGGAATTAGTCTTAGTTTAATATCCCATGCTCTTGGTCGACAGTTCATGGTGGGACCAAGAATAGCAGTTGTTCCCGGACCGGGAAAGGATATGAAGTGGACAAGATAATCTAAACAAGATCCAATTCCGAGATGAGTTCTTTTCAATTAGGACACACAGCCACAACTGGGAAGCAGTCAGGAATGCTGCTGGAGTGGGAAGGGATAACATTCATAGCATAGGGCTCGGGAAAGGATCTAGCCATATGCAGATCCACGAGCTCTATCGATTAGAAAAAAACAGCTTTCGTGCTGGGATCAGTGTAGCTATTGATTCCATTGAGTGAAGGATAGCTATTGCAGACATCTTATGTGATGGAAGCCAAGGAAAATGCCACCAAGAGGTGAGGACGCAGCTTCATCGACTAGGCGAAAGTAGCATTCAGGCATCGTTAGAGGAACTACCCCTCTTGGGCGAACAGATATACCAACTTTCTATTATAGCCGCATTGATGATTTCCCCACTTCGTCACCTGAAACTATCTTCCATTGAATAAAAGGTCAAAGGAATGCGATCAGAGGGGCGTACCAAAAGTGCTACACTAGTAGTACAATACCCGGTGTCAGACAATTCACAGAAAAGGAGAAGTCGCTTTACCAACAGCAGCTAGAGAGGCAGCATCTTGCCCGCAGATTCACTAGTTCCAGATCCCAAAGATCGAAAGTCAGATACAGATCCTCCAGTTGCTGAGCCTATTTTAGTACCAGTCCGGGGGTGGATACAGATCCAGTGCTGGTTGATTCGGTTGACCGAAATAATTATCGAAACCCAGCTCAGTTGATTCACCTAAAGCTGTTGAATTGATTCTTCTCGTTCGAGAGTTATAGATTCTCTAGTCGCCTTTATTGATCCACTAGTAGGAGATATAGCTCCACATCCAGCTAGCCCATGGCAAAGGCTGTGGCTAAAGTACTGTAAATGGTACTTTTTTACTGCCTTGGATCCATGGGTATCTATCGATACGTTTCTTAAAGCACCGGTTGTACTTCTTTATTTATGGTTCTCTTCTCTTCCATGACCCATTCCTCTAGAAATGACTTTTGAATAAGCTAATAAGAGATCGATTACGCGCATCATCGCAGATTCGATTGTCTTGTAAGGAATTAGCTAACTAGCCTAGCTGACAAGGCATGGCATGAATGGCGGGATGCTAACTCGATGCGCCCTTGCCTCTACGGGAGAAACTACAACTTATATGAATATAAAGCACCAAAGGTAAGCTGTTCCCAGTCGAAAGAGAAAAGCAATTCTTCGGGTACCTTTGCTGGCGTAGCGGGTAAGACCTCTTTCTTGTGCCCAAGCCATTTTTAAAAAACTATTTGCCAAATCCTTCCCTCCCTAAAAGCTGAGTCAATTGCAGGGCTTTCTCTAGCAGCTTGCATTCGATGCCATCTTCCTTACTCTATCAAGTAAGTGATAAAAACCTTTCTTAATTGGCTTTTTTAACTTCACACATAGCTCATCAGCTTGTGACTTCGCACTCTCTGTTTCGAGATTGGGAATCGACGGAACTGCCCTTTCTTAATTAGAAAGGTAGCTTAGCTGGTTAGATTGACTGAAGGCAATTCAATCGCTGAACGTTCCTATTTAAGACTTTCTACTTAAATAAAGGCACCCACTGGTGAACCAGCCGGTCGAATCCACACCTTGATTCAGGGTCAGGGTCGGGAGTAAGTAAACAACCCTTAATTAATGGGTTGTATGACCCTCAAGCCCAGGCTTCTCTGGGTGAAGAAGAGAAGTGTCCTCCCCAATTCAAAAAAACTCGTAAAAAACATGCCTTGATGCAATGTAACAAGCTTACTCGAAATAAACCTCTTCGGGGAGCGCTTGCTTTAGTGAATTTACCTCCAGACCCGAAAGCTGGGAGTTCTGTTCCTGATGCAATGAATTCTAGAAATCGATTTCTGTAAGCTTTGGACTTCACCCTTTAGCTAATGATTGAACTGATAGCTATGATTCGCATCTCGAAAGAGGCTACTCCTTGCCTAAGAGTTATTGTTTCCTTAATAACTGCTGCTCTCCTTGCTGCTTTCCACTAAGTTAAGAGTTGGATAATGTATGAAATACCTATGAACAGAGGAATAAATAGAATACATAGTGACCATAGTCAGAGGGTAAGGTTTAGGCCAAGTCGCCTTTTTCAATTCAATGATTTTTGAGTGAATACCCGAAAGAATGGACAACCCACGGGGTAACTCTTTCCTTAAAGACTCATGTTATCGTTCACGCTTCCCGGCCAGGGATTCAATACCTAAAAGCAGCTACATTTCTACTATTTATTCATACTTTAGAAATAAAGGACTCTCTTCATCCTGAGTTACTCAACCAGACCCGGACCTTACTCATACTTACTTCCCGGTACTCAAATCCGCTATTTCTCAGCCGGACTCGAAGACAGTGGTCTAACCATTTCAAAGTGCTAGTACTCGAGGAATGGCAGAAGATAGCAAAGACTCGAGAACAGAAAGGGCATTGGCATCGGGAAAGTAGGGCTAGAAAGCAAGCAAGTAGGTAGGAACGCAAGCAAGAAAGGTAAGCAAGAGAGATAGCCCTTTTTCTAAAGTATAGATAACCATTAGAAAGGGTTATACTCAAACGGACTCTAAAACCATAAGGTTCGCTTGAAAGTCAAATTCATGAGCTTGTTAATGGTACCTGGGCACCTCTTGCTAGCTGTTCTACCGCCATCTTTGATGGTGGAACTTCCTTTAGCTTGATTTCGAACAGAGAAATTGCTTCTTTGATTGTTTAGGAAGAAAGCGCTAACAGGGGAAGGTATGAAAGAACTTGCTCGAAGAGGCATTAAAAATAAAATAAAAAAGAAATAAGCATTCACTAGAACTACAGCTCCTTTTTCTAGAGCTAGAGCGCCAACTGATATACCAGAAAAGATGTCATCATAACCTATCACTTCCAGATATGCTATTAGATAGGCCCAGAGAGAGATCTATGCGCTCAGATCTGAGTACTGCGGCTGAATGGATAGAATTTTTTGAGGCTGGTACGACATCGAAAGCTACTCCACCTCGATTAAGAAAACTAAAACTCCTAATGTCTGAAGGAGAACTTCCAATGGTTGGAAAAGACTCAACTCTAATAAGGAACTCGACTCTCGCTTTCTACCTTCGAAATAGTATTTCCCTTTGGCTCGGAGTTACTACTTATACTTAGTCTTAGTATAGTACCACTTTCTGGATCAGGGATAGCTACTTAACTTATTATGAATAAAATATGCAAGGATGTAAGTTGCTTTTCCGCCGGTACACTGATGTTGGTAGTAATCTTCTTCCTGTAGTAAGGAGCGAAGCGGTAGACTATGGGCAAGAAAGCCTAGAGTTCATAATTAGAGTGACGATTCTCGTCATCCATTAGCTTATTGCCAGCAGCGGGAATTTATCTTCTAGCTCATCTTCTTCCTCTTTTGTAGTCATACCCATTAATAGAGGTGCGTAGCATAGCAAGGAAATGAATCTGTTGAAGAGTCCAAGGAATGTTCGCACATATTTTCTTAAAATGTCAAGTTATCCCGCTTTCCACGCTAGGACGAGTAGCAAGCAATAGTCGTGGCTGCAAGAATCCGCCCTTGTCTCTTTCCTGTGCTATCAACAGGGAGAAGTTGGCTACTTACTTTGATCAACGATAAATCACTCCTTGCCTCAGACCTTCTTCCCCCGATCCTATGTGAGAGTGGCGTTGGCTTTACGCTCCTCTTCTGACTGTCCTTTTCAACCGGACAACACAGGAAGGGAAGATTAGGAACAGCTGGCCATGAATAGTAAGTGGGACCTATTTTCCCTCTATTTCTCTCCTTTTTCCGTTTATTTCTCTTTTTATCCCGGTTAGATCATGGGATGACTCCTCAAATCCTTTGCTTTCTTTCATCTCTCTGACAATGGGCTTTTGCCAATCAATATCTTCTGACTTTATCAAATGAAGGTCGTCTTCGGATTTGACTTGACTTGCTGGGTCCCTTCCTCAGTCTTTGACTGGGGCCTGATTAGTAATCTATCAATCCACCGTGGCTTTCCTTCCTCCAACTTCTTAGCCCCGATCTTTGGAATTTCCTAGTGATAAATTGGATCTTTCCGTGATAGCTTGTGATTACTGAAAGACGGGCAGACTTACTTGCTGATGGCAAAAGGACTTGAAGAGTGAGGGCTTGAAGTGGAACGACTTCTTTCATAGCCCTATCCCGAGGATAGAAGGTTGAATTCTACTCTGCTGCAGACTTAGCTCGTCCTATCTCATCCCTTTCCTTTCTTTCTGTCCCGACCCGAAGATGGCTACAGTCCTACAGTCTTTCTTTCCCATAGGACAGTATGGAAGAACAGTTCTTGATGAATGAGAATGTTATTCCAACTCCATGATCTCAGGTTCTTCCTCGGCCCCTTTCTTCTGTCTTTTACTTTGCTTTTTCTGTCCTAGGTAGGCTTCTCTTCTCGCTACTCCAGTCTAGTGGGGAAGGTCTGTTGGATTGTGGTGTTATGACTAATGTTTATTAATAAATATATTATATAATTTAAAAGTGATGATATGATGCCCAGACTAGGAACTGCTGTTATTCATAGTAGGGTGCTGTTCCCTCAGGGCAACTTGCTTGGACTGACAGCCTTTTCTCTTTCGTGCCTAAGCGTAAGATTGAATAATCATAATCATAATCAAGGGCGAGCTCACAATAGCTATTGATTCTTTGAGAGCAAAATGGAGGTAGACAGGACTTGCTTAAACTTGAGTTCGCCATTGGCTATGAGGCATGAACGATAAGACGCTATGCTTCTTAGGAAAGAAGTCTTTGAGAGGGATTTCCAAGTAGATAAGACAGTCTTGGCCTTGATTGAGAAGAAGTAAGAATAAGAAGTGTGCCTGATCGCAGCTACTAAAAAAGTCATTGTCGGACTTTCCTCAATCGGAGAAGCCTAAATCTGTGTCAGAGATTTCCTTTGTCTGGAATGAGCTTCTACATTGGTCCTTCCGTAAAGGGGCTTTTCCAATCTGTCTAGCTTCGGTGTCTTCTTTGCTCTTAGCAAGGGCATACCCCTTCCTTCTGCTAAGAGATTTGCCCGAGTGCTTGTCCTTGGCTTTCCTTTCTTTCTTTAGTTACAGCAATTCATGATTTTCTAATCATTGCAATATACCATCATCACCAATCCTCCAAGCTAGCACACGGGTTGAGAGCTACTTCGCAATACCACTTCAGATAAGTCAAGTACTGCTTCATCCATCCATGGTATAGAGACCACTCCAGGAAGTCTCTATGACCAGGATAAGCGAAGGCTTTGTCTGGGACTGTAATGGGATCCTTAGGAACCATTTGGTCTCTAAGGCGGTCGATTACTCAACCAATTACAGTCGGAGACGGTACTTGACCTGAAGCAAGAGCGAGCCAGAGCGTTGCTGGCAAAAGACCATAGAGTCGCATGATTAGGAGTCGCCGACACCTAATTCCGTGACGACGAGATCCCAGAGGGCGAGACGCGGCTTTGAAGCCAAGACCAGCCAGACGCAGTTGTGTAGAAAGACGCAACGGGCGCTGGAGTGTTAACATGAAGTTATACCACCCCAGTGGCGTTCTGACGGTCGACAGTTTCTTCAGGGAGAGCGGTGAGACATCTTCTGTCAACCCGCGTATCCGAAACCGCTTTGCGAACTCAGCTGCACCAGTAGACGAAATGAGAGACTTGTGTTAAGATATCTTAACACAAACCGGCCCAAGGGCCGACTGGTACACCCGGGCTACGTCTGGATCGGTAATGAGAACATCATCACCCAGTACAGCGTATCCTGTGAACGTAACCCCAGGCCTAACTTGTTCTGCCGCCCACCACACCAACAAGTGGTGCGAGAAGGCAAACAGTGGCCAAGAGCCGTAATAACCTAGAGGTTGACCAGCCACAAAAGAAATTGTGGAATACCGTCTTACAAACGGTATTTCAAACAAATTCGTTGCCAACGTACTGTTAACAACAGACGAGGCAAATGACCGGTCAAACAATAGGGCCACTATTTCAAAAAGATACAGAAGCGACCAACGATCAGTGGCCGACTTAAGATCAAAACGGAAACAGTGGCTGCTTGGAATTAAGCGAACCCGAGGAGCCGTCTGATTAAATGTACCGTCCATGGGAATGCGCTTCAATACAGACGCAAACCATAAATGGACAGGACGGAGTAACCTCTGATTGAAAGAATTACCAATAGCAAAGATACGACGCTTGCCTGCTCCCTCAGTTGCCTTCGGCCGGAAGACTTCAAAGAACTCAGCGATTTCACCTTAGAAAGGCCTCTTGGCTTGGGTTCAGACTCTCCACTTCCTCGAGACAGGTCCTCTTCAGGGCGATACCTTCTCTTCCTTGACGCTGCCACAGCGGGATAGAATATCAATAGGGTGGACTATCCATACAGGCTTCCAACCACTCTGTCACTCAACTAAAGTTTTGGGAACCGTAATCAACCTTTTTCAACTGCCCTTCCCCCGAGGACCTAGTTTCACTGAGACGAAGGTGGGAATAGCACCAACCTCACCGCCTATAAAAAATGTCCACCATGGGTTTCCAAGTGCAGTGGGAGAGGGAAGCAGCCTTAGAGTCTTTTCCGCATCGGAGAAGTCTTGTCATCTCCTCTTTCGACTTAGGAACTTTTTCCCGTATAGCCACTAGTGTCAGCAGAGAAGAGTTAATGTCCTGTCTTTTAAAGGCAGGAGAAAGGAAATAGGTGAGGCGAAGCCGGGTAGCTTTGTTTAAGCCAGGGTTTTGCTTTCACACCCGTAATAGAGGCGACCGAAGGGAGGAGTAGCCCGGAATAACCCTTCATAAAGAGACCGAAGCCAGTGAGTTGTAAAGGCTTTTACTATGTCTTTACTATTAAGAATAATAAAATGAAATAAAATACTTTAAAAGCTGTAAAGGACCTGTAAACAAGAATTTACGAGTAATAGTTAAACCTAATTTAGGTTAGGTTGAAGGATAAGAAGCTGCAACTAGAACATCCTTAATAGTTGAACTGCTCCGGCCAGTCCTCGCCCTTCCGGCTTTATTGTTGTCTTTTTGCGTTTGTAGTTCCTGTTGGGTTCCCCCAGCATGAGCTATCAAAGGCCAATAAAGCCGGGATCCTGTGCCGGCATTCAGCCACGAACAAAGGACGGGGAGACAGGATTCATTGACTCGAACCACTAAACGAGGAACTGCTACAACACCAACAGCAGCGGTTGCTGATTCAATTGGCATTGACATAATAAGAAGATTTCGTTATATCTCCCTCCTTTGATTGAGAAAGTCTTTAAGCCGGCTTCCACGTAGCTAGACCGAAATCGAAGCGAAGGCAGTCTTTCTTCCGGAAGCAGAAACTAGAACAATAAAGACAAGAGAGATAGCTTGAAGCCTAAGACGGATAACTTCAATAGTGGAATTCCCTGATCTAAATTCACTAGTGGAATTTCCGTATGATAGTCACCCTTTTCTCACTACTCTGGGATGAGCTCTGACTGGTAATAGGATTATTGGCTTTAGAATAAGTTTCGAACAGATAGCCCGCCAGACGGGCATGCAACCTCAGACGCGCATTCCTTTCCCGTACCCGTAGCCCTTACTCCGGCTTACGTTCGAGCTACTACACTACGTAACCTATCCCGCTTTGTTAATTGTGTTAAGTATAACTGGGATTGTTGTAGAATGTAATCACAATGCACCATGGGAGTGGCAGTAGCTCCCTGTTGCATTGCATGAGTTCGAAGCTGTTATTGCCTGTTGTAACTCTTTATATTACTCTCCTCTGGAGGGTGGTACTCTAGCTTTTACCCCCAATCTATCTGGTATGGCTACCAGGTGGTTTTGCTTCTTTGTTGGTGATCCAACCCCTTCTGTGCCGGCTGAGACAGTAAATGATGGACATAGCTTAGTCAACAAAGCAGCCCTTGACCTTAACTTGGCTCCAGGATCTGTGCTTGGGAAGAGAACTCTCATTAATGACTTGGATGCGGCCAATAAGAAGCTCAAGACTCAAGATTCTTCTCAGACCTCATCCTTCTCGTCTGCTGATGCTACCTCAAAGATGTTGCTGTCTGGAATGGCTAAGGAAGCGGCCAACTTAAAGCTTCCCGCCTATGAGACCTAGTTGCTCGTATCGGCTATTACCTCCAAAGCTAGTCGCTCGTCTGCGCCTGCACCTACAGCAAAGGGAACTGAATGGAAGTCCCGGTACGCTCATTATTAAAGGTCTTACTTCTTTTAGAAGAACAGCCCTGTCAACTAGTTAGGCTTCTTAGTAAGCGTAGGACTGATACGAAAAAAAGATTATCCACTGTAAAATAGACTGACTGGCTCATTTGCTCTATGACCGGACTGTAACTATCCCGAAGGGGAAAGAGTCAAAGCTCCGAGAATTCATTCCTTCTTATTTCCCCATAGAATAAGAATAATAAGAAAGATAGTTTGAATTACTGAAGTTAAGTGACCAGCTAATAAGGCGAGAATCAGAATCAGTTCATTGAAAAATCTCATTTCAGTCAGGTAACTAAAAATAGAACTCTATAGATTGAGTGAAGTGAGCCAATCCCTATTGGGCCCGAGCGTTAGTAAGAGATAGTCTCGCTATGGTAATCAGAAGATATTTACGCCCAGGAGATGGAAATAAATCAATCTAGTAATCACCTACGGTACTAAGATCAGGGAAGAAGAAGACATTCAGTTGAAATAGGACAGTGACCAGAGATAAAGACTAAGCTATTCCATCTGTTCTGTAAGAAGAATATGATATCCCGAGACTAAAGAAAGAAATAAATCATATTCTTTACCCGGGACAGAGAAGACATTCAGTTCAGTTACAATAGTCAAGTTCTGTAATCATTACTTCAGTACGGATTATAGACTTGTTCTCATTAACTGAATTACGATCCTATAATTCCGGATTATTTTCCTTACAGCTTAGGCGGATAGGCACTCCCGGCCACCGTTAAATAGGTTCCTCCTTCACTCATAGTCAGAGCTTACTAGGGATAGGTCAATGATTGATAGTAAGATTGAAAGAAAGAAGGAGGAGGATTCACTTATTTTTTATTTGATTCATACCCGGCTCAAAGCGTAAAGGCTTTTCCTGATTAAGGAAGAAGCCTAGAAGGCTGAACTCTGAACTAAGCCCAAAGGCTAGATCCCATCCCACTTCGAACTTTATGTTTGAAGCACGTTGGCATTTGATTTTAACCAGAAAGAGGGAAACCCGGTAAAAGGCTTGCTTCTTTCTTGATGGTTGAACGGAACCAAGCCCAAGCTGACTCGAGCAATTCACTTCTTTTTCACGGATGAGATTCATTTGAAAATCCCTGATCTGACTAAATAGGAAATGAACTGAAAGCGGGTCTGGTATAAATAGCTGATACCACTGTCACTCCTGTTCTTAAAGAGTCGACAGCGCTTTAATCAGAATAAGCTCTTCTCTTTGCAATTTAAGAAGAAGAGCTTGTTTTCAAGCTGTTAGAATGGCGTGTGACAGAAAAGGAAGCAATAGCATTAGCAGTAGGAGTAGGATGAGCACTAGGCTAAGGCTTAGAAGTCGCTAGCTAGATGTCGCGTCTGAGGGTGTAACATTGATTCGCGTCTTACTTAGGTTTTGCCCTTCGAGGCATAGCTCAGGAAGGGCTCCAGCGTTTATTAAGAAATGTTGTTTGCCTTTCTTTTCTTGGTTTAAAAAAGATCTTTTAGAGGTTTCCCCGGAATAAGGACTGAAAGCTTTCTTCGCTACATGGGAGCAAGTCTGTTGTGCGTGGCTCTTTCAAAGAATAGCTGTTAGAGAAGAGATAGATCTTACGTAAGCCAAAGGCTATGAGGAATGCTTCAACAACTCCCCCCGAGGGGGACTGGAGGCGGTTAACGTACATAATTCCATATCGTATCTTTCTGGAAGATCTTAGTTAACTGCAAGCTAGTTAAGATTTTTCCTTGATCTTTAAACAGTCTCCCAAAGTGACAAGGACTCAGAAGGAGAGAATGCCCAGAGACAAGAGAGACACTAGTAGGTAAGATAGAGAAAGACGAGAACTGATTAAGCTAAACGGATAACACGGATATAAAAAGCATTCTCCTGTCGTTTGTCGACAAAGAAAAATGGAGAAGCTTATTTCGAAATTCCTGCTATCCTGGTTATCAGAGATACACTCAATAAGATAAGGTACTTAGGGTAGAGAACGAGTAGGCAAAAAAGCGGAAGTTATTACGAATGGAAATAGCGCTTTGAGTTCTCTTCTCGTATCATTAGATGCCAACATAAGATGACTGGGAAGCTAAAGCTAAGTCAGCTAGTCGTCTTTCACAGACACGAAAGATTGGTCAGGAGGTTAGTGTTGTGTAATAGCCTGATACTATATTCTTAGTGCTGAGTCTAGGGCCTCAAGCGAATCCTGCTTTTTGACAGGTTGATAGATACTATAACAAAGAGTGTCCGTTAGCAAATCATACTCATAACCGGAGAGTACAAATATCAACTAACTTGAACTGGCGACTGAACAGTCTGATGTCTCATAATTCTATGCCGTTGCGTAATAGAAAAGGATACCTAGGCTTCATCAGATGCTGAAGCTGCCTCGAATGTTTTGGTCTTAACCCTTCTTCTTGTTCAGAAGCAACTAAGCTAGTTAGCCAATTCGTACCTCTGGCGTTGGGAAGCGGAGATCGCCCCGATTGATTCTTCGTCAATCAAGTCGAGAGTTGGTATCAGGCCGGGAAAACAGATCAGCCATAGGCTTTATTTGAAAATCGAGTTTTGAGTTGGAGAATAGAGTTCAAACACCATTGACATTATATGTCTGAGCCCCGTCTATCTCTCCTTCAGTTCAGGGCTTCTCCCACCACAAAAGCAGTCAACCGCGGAGAGAGAAAGAAGGAATTTTTCCTGGAAGGGTACTCGACCCAGAAAAGTAAAATGCCCCTGATAGGACTTTGCCCACTGAACCACCGGAAAGAGAGGATGGAACCTGATATGAATAAGAGGTGTGGGCTATGAGGGTCCTAGGCGAATGGGAATAGACCCCAACCAAGATAACCTCGCTACACGACTTCGAATACTTCAGAGCTTCCCTTAGGGGCTTACACTAATGAGGAACTGAACTCGCTGCCAACAAGAAAGAAATTTCTTGCTTCCGGTACAAGAACTCAAGCAAAACAAAAAGCACGGTAGCGTAAGGGAGGACAGAATCAACAGCAGCCAAGGCGCTTAGAACAATGGGAGCAAGACTTCCAAATCTGCCCGCCATAGACGAAGACTGAGCCTCTATATTCTATTAAAAAAGTTTTTTAGAGGATCATCACTCTGATCACAGATAAACGAGATTCGATCATGTAGCAAGCGGGCTTCATACCTAAAAAGGCGTGTAGTCGGTTACTACACTCCCGCCTAGCCGTAACCAGCATGAAATATTGGATCTTCTCCCACAATAAACGTCTGGAAGAGAGAAAGCCTCCATCTTACCAGGGAGCCGGCCGTGCTTTTGCCCGAGTGGCTACTTCTTTCGCGAGTGAAAAGCTCGTTTCTTCCTTGCTTTCAAGGTTTTGGCATTCGAGGAAATGGGTCAAACAGGGGAGGAATTTACGCAAAAGCGGTGTAGTGTTGACTCGGAAAAAACAATTTAAATTAAACACGACCTTTCTGAGGCTCTGATCTGAAGAGGGTTTTAATGAATTCGAGAAAAACAGCACATTATGGCTACGACCAGCTAAATAAAGATCACTGTCATCTCACGAGTTGGATTCGAACCACATTACTTAGCAGTGAACTGTCCTGCTAATGCTAGCCTTACCCTGCAGTGAAGTTTCTTCCTTCCCTAACTCATTATAGCTCTAGACAGAAGACTAGTACCTTGCACTTGCCTCTATCTCTAACAACATGGCTAAAAGTGAGATGATACCAGGGAAAGTTCAACTACTTCTATTGGCTCTAAGCCTAGTTCTTCAAAGCAAGGCAATGAAATGGATTTAGCAAGACTAGCATTCATACCCAGTGTTTGCAATTGAATCAGCTCTATATAATTATAGAATATATATAGACTATATACTATAAGAATCGGTACCCTTGTAATTGTACAGGCTCCTATAGCAATAACCTATTTTTGTTCAGGCATTAGCTCATCTAAAGAAGTAGCCATTTTGACTGTGCCTGCTGTTAGCTGTTAAAAGGAGGTCTGCTTGTCTAGGACTCGATCGCGATCAAAGTCGAATCGTGATCCTATTAATGAAGCAAAGCAAGAACTGGTACCATAGATAAGCTGGAGAGTATTGACCAATTTGAAAGATCATTTAATGTAGTTGAAATAACTGAATTTTGGGTTGTTCGATCAAGTAAGGGAAAGTCAATGGAATTCAGAACTGTCTCAATGTTTTTTTTATTGTCTAAATATTCAAGAATTAAAACTATTCTAATGCTCCTTTTCGCCATGAACCAACAATTAGGATAAGCACGAAAATGAAAGCTTCTTTAAATACGGATACCCCTAAGACATCGAAAATCATTGCCCATGGATAAAGAAAAACATCAAAGACAAGAGCAAACATATAATAACGGATTCGAAATTGTAACCAAGCATCGCCCATTCCCGATTCATAACTAGAAAGTGTCTCCGCCCCGGGGCTAAAGCACATACATATAGAGAGGTGCAGCGGTATTTGATTGTCATAATAACGTCATCCAATCAACTACCCCTCTCTGACTCCGCGTAGTCCGACCCCTCCAAAAATGGATGTGAAATCCCTGTAGCGCAAGGAACCTGCGCTAGCGGATCAAGTCACAAGCTTATAGACCCCCCGCCTTATTGATTCTCTTTACAGGACGGTAGGAAAGGAAGTTCCTTTTTCTAATTGACACAAGCCTATTGATTGAGTTCGTAACCCGGGTCACTGAACTACTAGAACAGGAGACTAGAGTATTTCGACAAGATCAGCCCGCATTCGAAATAGTTACGAAAGCCGGAGATCATTAGTAATTTCGTTCCCAGGAAGTCTAAAGCTAGTCAAGTTTTTATGTAGAAAGCAAGGAAGCTGCAAGAAAACCAACTCTCTTGACGCCCTCGTGAGACAGCTAGGGAAGAAATGCAAAACGGTCAGCTTGGCTGGAAGCTATAGAAGGTATAGTCGTATAAATAGGCTGTCGTTACTAGTTAGGAAAGCTCCTCAATGCCAATGCCCAAATCCCTTCCGACTGAGGGCAGCCGTAGAAGAGATTATGATCCGAAGGAAGCAATGCCTTCTAATTGAGTCTGATCCTACTCCCTTAAGGTAGACAAAACTAATAAGAAATCCAATAACCCTGGCTTTCGCCCCTTAGATGAAATGCTAATTCTCTTCTCTCCTCTTTAGGAGGTCTTACAGAGGGTCTTTACTTAACTCGACCTCTAAGCCGTAGAATAGAAGATGATCGCTACTTATAATGAAATGTCATAGAAAGTCTAATTATCTCGTCTCTTCCCGGAAGAGACTATTTAGTAGTTAGAATCCCATCCCGACCTGAGAAGGGGGAGCATCCTCTATCTATGGAGATAGTCAGTTGAAAGCCTCCTCTCTTACTGGTCCCCTCTCTTCTCCCGGAGTAAGAAATGCAGTTTCCGATTCAGACTCTTTTCCTGTTACACGTAAAGAGATTGATTGAATTACTCTTTCGCATGTTGTTCAAGAGATAAGGCAGCAAGCCAGTAATCTTCCGACTTAGGAAAGCCGTAAAGAAGTCTTTCTTTTTAAAGGCTCTCTGCCAGGCATTACGAAGGCCAAAATCAGCCTCATTCCTCACCTCTTGTAGGCAAGGAAGAGGGAAGACTTATAGTTTGAGGAGTTAGTTAGGACTTAACTTCTTCTATTTAGAGTTACGAAAGCAGGACTTAAGTAATAGCCAGGAGATAAGTCATAGCTTACTTTTTCTCTTTGTGTGAATCAAGCCCTTCCGAAGCTAGCAAAGAATTGATTGTAGTATGATTTGTACAGTTACCGGGTAAATTGTTAACAAGGAAAGCAAGAACTCTTCTATTGTTCTTGCATTACAGTCCGGACTGAAGTTGGAAGAGAAGTTACAGTTGTCCGAAGTTCCATTTTAGAAGGAAATCAAACTCATGGATTTCTTCTTAGTTACCTCTTCTTTTCTTAGTCTTAGGAGAACTGGATTGCACCAAGATGACCGATTTGCTGCTTCGGCAGAGGGGCTAGTCTCAATCGAGTAGGGCGTCTAACTGCTTAAAGGGGAGCGAAGGGATTAGTAAGTGATGAAATGGGTGTAGTCAGATCAGACGCTTTCCGAGCCTAAGGCTTTTCTTTCGTCCGTCTTCTATTTAAGGCATTAGTTAGACGGCAAAAAGACATTAATCTTCCTGAACGACTTACCTCTGCCCTCTGGGACTTCTTTCCGGGTCGAGTTAAGTTAATAAATAAAGAGGGCTATTCACCAGAAGGATGGAGACTAAGCCAAGCGAAAGAATCAGACTTTGCTTTCTTCTTCCAGGCTTAAGGACTGGTATCAAGAAAATCTTAATTGTAAACTGCAGCTAGAAGATCTAGAGAGAAAGCCAAGCAAGGTCAAGTAGCTGATTCAATAGTAAGTTACCGGATCACGGTCTTAGTCCGATCAGAGGCGGGAATATCCTGTTGATCAGTTAGAAGCTAAGGGAGAATCTAACGGCTTTTCTTTCCGGGAGTGTAAAGTCCCCAAAGGTTCTTTGCAAGACAATGTCATTTTTCGGCTCTACTTCTTATATGAATCAAATCATATGCTGGAAAGCCATATCTGAGACACTTCTTTCCTATCTCTGTATAAAGATCGTAGTGCTTTCCTGCTCACTCTCCGGCTTCGTAGTGTGAAAGCCTTCGCATTCCTCTCTTCCCTGCATTAAGGGCTATCTAAATTAAGGGCTTTACCTGTTAGCCCGCTTGCTTGTAAAGAACACTACTACTTCTTACTAAGTCCTCAAGCTCTTAATCTTCTGCTTTCGTCTCTAGGAGTGAAGTCGGGATTACCCTGTAAGGAAGATTAATGGAATCAGCGGGTTTTAGAAGAGAATCCAAGGAAGTTGGCAGATCTGGGTTTTGGCCTTCTTTTCTTGTGGTCTTATCTTTCGTAGCCTTCTCTTAGTCTTCCGGGGAACGAAGTCTAATTAGACTGGTCCTACGAATGCATTCTTTAGTCAAGCAAAGAGGAAGCTAGCAGGTATGACTTCCTGGCTGTCTAAGTAAGGGATTCACCAGAGAGGGGTATTGGAATGGGAGAAGGGGCATTTTGGCCCAACTAACTAAAAGACTTGACTTTCCTACCCGATCTGTAAAGGACCTTCGATGAGATTCTAAGTCCGCGGTAACTACTCTTTCGAATGACTGATTTACGGCTGCTGACTTAGACTTCTTTCCTGCTTATCTACTAAAGCCTGTAACTCAATCGAAAAGGGATGCTAGCAGGGATAAGGCACGAAGGCAGTCAGACTTCTTTCGAACTTCTTACCAACAGAAGGAAGCTATGACTTCATTCAACTGCTTACGGCGGGGACCTTTAAGCCTTTTTAGTTAGGCTTTGATCCAATAAGGGTGTAAGAAGAGAAAGACTAGTTCGGGGATGATAGTCAGCAAAGGTAAACATCTTCTTATCTAAGGACTTCGGATCAGATGAAATAGTGAGTTCACGGGGACTAGGTCCTAAAGGCCCCTGGCTTAATGGATTGATTCTTCTAT
This sequence comes from Neltuma alba, assembly GCF_004799145.2. Taxonomy (NCBI): domain Eukaryota; kingdom Viridiplantae; phylum Streptophyta; class Magnoliopsida; order Fabales; family Fabaceae; genus Neltuma; species Neltuma alba. Next base: position 17,745 of record NW_021635443.1, on the reverse strand, counting down.
CCGCCTTCCCTAACTCCATATTAAAGGGATGCTCTAGGACTGAAGTGGGGAATCCCAATTGGTCACGAGAAGGCGTCAAGTCTGCTATTTCGTCTCATTCAGAATCTCAAGACTTCATGTCAACAACAAAGTCAACTACATCCTTTACTCCACGATCTGGCTTAGCGAGAAAACGGAAGAATTAGTACAGTCTGAGCCGTCAGCCAATAGAGTAGCTTTCTTCGTTGCTGCCAGATCTTCCAATGCTAAATCAACTGCTACAGCAATTCTTAAGGGCGGGATGGTAACTCAATCTCTATAGGGAGCAGCTCCTCCTCTATAGGCCTTTTCCTCAGTCAATTCCCGGATCAATGACTTGGGACTAGTAGGTTAATCACAGGGATGAGCTCAAAAGCGAGATGTAGTTATCTGGTGCTGCCCGATCTCTAAGTGTTGTTCTGACATGTGTGCGATTTAGCAACATAAATCTTTTGTTCTATATCCGCTCCGACTCCTTCTTTCTTTAACCGCTTGACCTATACCTAAAAGCCCTACCGTCAAGGTTTGGAACTAATGGAGGAGGTCTACTTAGGCCCGCAGGAGCCAATTCTGTTGATGGAAGGGCAGCTGCTTCAACCGAAGAATGGGATGAATTAGTTCTATCCTTGGTCTTTTCTAGCGGATTGTATCCTGAAAAGACATCCATGAATGAAAACAATTTAAGGTGAGTTATGTCAAAAGGTCTCCTCTAATGAGGATTCTGGTGCCCCTTCTCGTCTCGAGTTGAGGTTGCTAATGTCCCCACCTTCGCCCGCTTTTAGAAGTGGATTCGAACCACTGGACTCTATTTTCTGAGGATACATTGATTCTGTTCAGCCGTTACCATTCTATATGCCTTTTCCGCCTTAAAGCCCTTCTCCCGGATAGGAAATGTATGCAAACGATGCAGGAATCGAAGTTGAGTGATTCAGTAAGATAGAAGAGCAATTGACTAGTTTGTTTCCGTCTTTCCTACAGGTTGACCGATTCAGCTCGGCCAATTGAGACAGATAGGGAGCATGCCATTCAAGGGCTGGTTTTCCTATTTATTTGAAATCTTATCCCGTCGTCACCTTGTAAAAGCTAATGCTACACCCAATTCTTATTTATTAGGACCAACCGGCACACAAACGGGTGAACCCACCTTGTCTAAGACGCGAAGGAACGAACATTTGAAAGAGATGGTGACAAACAAGGAAATCGGCGCATTTGGCTCTACCTCTCACGCCAAACCATCGTGGTTGGAACTTGTTTCAATGAATAAAATTACCAGAATGACCAAAACATCTCTTCCTGAACAGGCCCAGAGGAAATACAATCATTGAAGTCGTCCCCGGCAATCATCTTTGAAGTGACACAACAGACTATGACTAGACATCTCGAGGAATCCACGCTTCTCACATCTCGTAAACAACTATACATCTTGGAAGCAAAGGCCAGGAGCAAAGGTATATACCCCTGGTCAATCCACAGTCAATCATCCAGCAACAGATTAAGTAGTCGAAAAAGCAGTAGACATTACAGAAGTTGAGAAGGCGCTTTCTCTTAACTCAGCATGGTCATACAATAAGAATAAGAAGTTGGCTATTCTCAGGTCTGGGCTGGGTATCCATATTAGGTTAGGGAGTCAACAAATCCCAGTCATAAAGGACAAGAAGAAATCGGACCAGAAATGGAAGAATGCCTATCACACAGATGGACAGCATTCTAAGGCCCTAAATAGAAGGAAATGAACTGATTCTATGGAATTTGTATTATTAGCCTTCGTGACGTGACCAATACCTTAAGCTCACTTCACTAGAGCGAATACTGATCCGTTTTCTTTATATCCTTCTTCTGGGCTACTAGTATTTAGTGGTATCGGTTGAAACCCTTAGCAGTCGAGATCTTATAACCTTACCCTTAGTTGAACACTCAGCGTCTTCAATTCCTCGCCGTCAGTCCTGTCGAGCGATTTCATACCATAGCTAACGAGGGAAGCAATATTAAGTCTTAATCTTTCCCTAGGTAGAAATACCATAGTGGCTTTCGGTCAATCATGGTGCGAAGCGAAACAAATTCCTTCCCTTGCCGTGCAACTGCAGCAGAGATGGGCCTATTCTCATCCGGTTGGAGCCAATCCTACTCTAGGTCCCTACTGGCACCGCAACAACTTCTTGTTCCCGGTCCCAAACGCCTACTCAAAACGTTGAGGGGGTAGCCGTCAAAAAAAATGAATTCCCGAAAGGGTCCAATAAGACTTGACTTCCTTTTGAGTAATAAAGGGACGGACGGGCTGAGACTCCTAACTCCCAATGCAAGAGCTGGAATCTAAATGAGGGGGAGGGTTTCGAAACGCATTGAACCACCCAATCAAATGAATCGTAACATTCGTAATGATCAACTTTACGGAGCCCTATCGCTCGGTTATATAAGATAGGTCCATCCCAGAACTCAAACTACCTTATATATATCTCTTGCTATAGAAGCACGCATTTCTTCGTCCACAACAGCTGGCTCTTTCAAGCTTTTCTCGTTTATGGATTTGGATTATTATCAAATTTTCGAAACTAGAGAAGTCACTTCTGCATTGTAATTTTCGTTGGACCTGTTTGTCTCTGTAACCCAGAAGAAGACTCTCAAGCTTTCTTTTAGTCATACCCGGAGACAAAAAATGGAACAAAGAATGATAGAAGTTCGAAATCTGCATCAGCTAACTCTTTCCCTCTCATTATGGACATTGATGACTTTAAGGGGGACTTTTCTTTTGATGCATTATTTGGAAACATGGTGAAAGAGCTCCTTCCATCTTTCCAAGAAGAAGCAATAGATTTATTATAAGGACACAGCAACGTCGGTGGGGGTGATTCTTTTCCAAATGGACATAAGCAGGCTCCATCTGATGCAGCAAAGTATGCACAAGCTCTTTCTACTCCCTTATTCCCAGACGTTGAGAAGCTCTTATCTTTGTTCAAGGACTCTTGTAAGGAGCTGGCTGAGCTTCGTAAACAGATTGATGGCAGACTCTACAATCTTAAGAAAGATGTCTCTGTCCAAGACACTAAGCATCGTAAGACACTTGCTGAGCTAGAAACAGGTGTAGATGGTTTGTTTGATAGCTTTGCAAGGTTAGATTCACGTATTTCAAGTGTTGGCCAGACAGCTGCAAAGATAGGAGATCAACTTCAGAGTGCAGATGCTCAACGGGTTACAGCCAGTCAAACGATTGAGCTGATAAAGTACTTGATGGAGTTCAACAGCAGCCCAGGCGACCTAATAAAGCTTTCTCCTCTATTTTCTGATGACAGCCGTACTGCTGAGGCTGCTTCGGTTGCCCAAAAATTACGGTCATTTGCTGAAGAAGATATTGGAGGACACGGCATAGCTGCCCCATCAATGATAGGAAATGCAACTGCTAGCAAAAGAAAGATTAGAATTTGCTGTTACTAATCTACAAGAGTATTGCAATGAATTGGAGAATAGATTTCTGGCTCGGTTTGATGCAGCATCACAGAAAAGAGATTTGTCTGAATGTGACAAAATTTTGTCACAGTTCAATAGGGGTACAAGTGCCATGCAACATTATGTAGCAACACGTCCAATGTTTATTGATGTGGAAGTCATGAACGCTGATACTAGGTTGGTTCTTGGTGACGATGGGGCACATGCTAGTCCTAGTAATGTAGCTAAAGGGCTTTCGTCATTGTACAAAGAAATCAAAGATACTGTTCAGCAGCAAAAAAGTGTATTCCTTTCACCCAATGAGGTTATGTCAATTTTAGTTCAGCGAGTTCTAGAGCAGCGAGTCACTGCCCTTCTGAACAAATTATTAGTAAGGCCAACTCTTGTAAATCTACCTTCCGGAAGGTGGACTTCTATTATATCTCATAATTCTAGCAGGAACATATGAAAAGACGCAAGAACTTGCTAGAGATCTACAAGCGATGGGATGTGGAGACTTGGATGTTGAGGGCCTCACAGAGTCTTTGTTTTCAAATCATAAGGATGAATACCCCGACTATGAGCAGGCATCTCTTAACCAATTATATCAAGTGAAGATGGAAGAACTGCGAGCTGAAAGCCAGCAGATATCGGATTCACCTGGAACAATTGGACGCTCAAAAGGTATGAAATCGCTCGACTTCAAGGAGAGGAAAGAAGAGACTATGAGCTCTTCCTATGACTACGAGCAGTAGCTTTAGCGAATTGTTAAATACTTTATCTAAGAACATACAGCGTTCTCGTTATGAGAGATTTATTATCAAGCTCTGGCAACTGCCTACGATGGCTATAATTTGGATTTGCCGGCCTTTCTATGAGCAACTTGTCCTCTAGTCACACGTGCAGGTTTGGCAGAACAACCACCAATATCAATATAGGGGGTATTCATCGCCTCTTGTCTCATCATGAGCTCGCACCAAGTGAAAACACAGGGATTTAGGGTAAGCATTGTCTAGTCTTCTGGTTCTTTCTAGTCATCTCTCCAATGCCAGGGCCAGGCTTTGTTTATAGATCCATTGAAGAGTCTCTCTCCATGCAGGCCTATTGTGTCGGCTGTAGGGGGTTCTTAGGGACCACCACAAGTCTTCCAGCCGTTCTAGATATCCTCGTGCTGATTTGATTAAATGACTTCTTCATATATATTTAATTTCCCCATGGCAAACACCTATTCGTGGAAGAAGTGCTGTTGTTGTGGATCTAGGAATTGAAAGAGCAGCTCCTCTTCCAAATTGTAGAGTTGTAGACTGATCTTTTCTTCATTTTTGGTGTGCCATCTATTTCAGTAAATGCAAGTGCTCCTCTTATGGATAGACTTGTTGATTTCGTCTTCACTCGAAATTCAATTTATCCGGATCAGCATCCAATATTCAAAGTTTTGGCTCTTCCTGTGCCTGAATTACTACAGCGCCTTACCGTCTACTAATAAATACTACTAAAAGAAGGACCACAAAGCCCTTTGATAGAGATAGGAAATGAACCGGAATGAAAGAAACGTAGTAGAATCACGCGGTGGAACAACGTAGTCGTTAGCGCTTAAGAAATAGAAAGAAAGTAGTGTACTCATTTCGGTCAGCATCATTCTTGCTTATGTCTAAGAAAAAGTCCCCCCTATTGCTCTAGCTGGACCGGGAGAACTTATTCTTCTCGAATTGACACCATAACAAGATTTACGCGCATCAATCGTTAACTTAACAAGGGATTTGCTTTCTCTATAACCCACTTGAGGAGAGTGACAACTATCACTAGATTGTGAACCTGAAGTCTTGAGCGAGGACCTTCTTTCTCCTACGGCAGGGCACGACCGACCCTGACACAATATTCTGTGATTGCTAAGTTTAAAGGCCAGGGAGAGATTCTCCACTAGCATTCTGGCTGAGACAGGAGAAAAAAAGGGTATGAATATCCGAATAGTTAACTCTCCTCCATCCCCCAAGCAGCGAAGAAAGGGAGCCGAGTACCGATCGGTTAGAGTAGCTTGCTTCTACGATGATTTGGTGGCAAATGATGCTGATTTGAGCACCTACTCAGATGACAAGGACAAGATGAGGCGCAAGAACACCTTTGTAATACATAAATTTCACTGGCTTTTTAAGCCAATAGAATAGGCCCTGTCCTGTCCGAGATTGTGGGTGTTTGGTCTTGCTATTGGCTGCCTGTCCAAGGGTGGCTGTTGAAACCTCCTCCTTTCTATACTATACGAAAAATTCCATCCAACCATTCCATTCCGTTGAGCCTAGTCCCATTCCATCAGCAGACTGAACTCCATTCTTGAACGAAAGAGACAACCTGAACACCGCTCTCCCATGGTTTTTCGTTGAGAAGCACTTCTTTTTCATCTTCAATTTGGATCCCGTCGGGAAGGATTACCAACAAACACGCATTACTTCTTTGTATCAGTTCAGACCCTATTGTATCAGAACAGCTCCTTAAAGTCCATTAAGAGGCAAAAAAAAGGTTCAATTCAATAGCATAGGCGGTAAGCATATATAGTTATAGGCTGTACCAGTTGGTATGGAAAAGGGGGCAGAATCGAAAGGTTGTGGCGCATAATAGAAGAACTATCGGCAGGGAAGGCAGTCTATCGCCTTATGGCTTAATCTTCCCTAAGAGGTTGGGTCGTTTGAAAGGGCGAGTGGAGAATGTATTATGGTAACCGGCGAGTCAGCTAAAAGGTTTTTAGAAAAGCTAGCTAGCGCATACGATAACTAGAATATTGTTCTGAATGAACAGGAACTGATATGATAATAATGTACATATAATACAAAGAGAGGGGCCAACCTCTTACCTAACAGTGTTTGGGAATGGAAATCTTGACCGGCGCTCTTCTTTCTTCGGGGAATGGGTACTAAGACTCTCTTTGAGACGCCCCTTTCTCCAGGTGAACTATCTAAAAAGAGACATGCGGGTGCACTTTGAGGCCTATGAACTACTCCCGATCACTGCAAATAATGCCCTTTACTTTAAGACCGTTTTCAAGACCTTCCAGGCCCGTTACCCAACGCTCATGTGCTTGAATATGTAGCAGGCTTCCCCTTCGATCTGCTTCTGTATCAGCGGCTGAGCCAGAAACTATACCTATCCCAGCTGGAGACCTCTAGGAGAATGGATACCAAAGAATTTCACACATCGCGGGTTTCATTTTCCATTTTATCCTAACTTAAGAAAAGGGATTGGTGCAAGAAGATTCCACCACTCGGTGGGGAAAAAGTTGCCCACCTAAATAAGATGTCTAAACCTAAAGAATAGAAGAGGACAGTCAACAAACTTGGTCCAACATCACTCTTCCCGCTCAAATGGACTAGGTATAACCTTTCGAAGAGAACTTTCTTGTTTTGAAACCTGGGATGCTCAAAATCTCGAATTGGGCTCTCACCATTGGTCATTAATTCACTGACCCTATCTCTTCCCCGCTCTGCCGGCGGCAGTGGTCTTGGGTTTGGCTCATAACTCTGTGGTTTGGACAGATCCTGCAACTTTACATTCATTGTTAGGTCGTTCGTGCATGCCCCCTTCTCAATTACGCGTTTTCGGCTACCAGGTCAGAGTCGGCTGGCATCATGCAAAGGAAAGAGCGATGATTCTCCTTTCTTTCTCAATAGGTGATTTGCAGCTACACTGGGAGAAGAGTTGGCATCTATTTATCTATTCTTTTTTCTTTGACTTCGGATTGAGACTTGAAGCTTTAGCCGGAAGGAAGACAAGACCAGGAACAAAAACCCACTGTTTTGTGCCACGCGGTTGAGCTTTCCCCTTTCCCATTGTGCCTTCCATTCTTGTTTTCTAATAGAGGGTATGCCTTTACTTGTCGTTAGGAGAAGTAGCAAGCTACTTCTAAGGTATCATCTTGTAGTTATAGGATTGGTTTCTGTCCTGCCTAGTAAGACTGGTAAGAATCGTCTAGTTCTTCGAGATTCTCTTTTGAATTTGAAGAGGTTGGACGATGAACAAAACTTTGATAGACCAGAGGTCTAATGTAAGCAAAGCACCGCGAAGTGTGATCTCGTACTAAACGAAAGGACTTGACGCCTTGAACTTCTATAAACAAAAAGCAAGAGGCGAGGCCGGTGTAGCTATGCAGGAAAGTTAGTTGCTGTTGTCCGAAAGCTTAGTTACTATCTTGTAAAGGGTAAAAACCTTCCAGAATGGTTTGGATGAGAGGAGTACTTTTGTCTTGCCACATTAGTACAGATATCGGACTCGTCCTTCGGCTTCATCTTCCAAGCGAAGCACTTTAGTGCTAGCGATCTTCGGAAGGCAGTTTGAGAACCTGTTGTGAGCCAAAAACCTTGATAGATAGGACTTTCTCCTAAGGATGTTCTTCGGCTGGTCAGTCAATAGGGCACATCGCTTACCAGTTGTTAGATCAGCGATGGCAAGCAGTGAAAGCAAATAAGTCATCCTGGCAGCTGCAGCCGTAGCCTATTCATTCAGTGGCTAATGGGCATGGCTTGCTGTTTGGATAAGACCAACCGAGGAAGCCAGTGAACTACCTGAAAGCATGAATGAAAGGCAGGATGGAAAGATCGACGAAATGTTTCACTAAACTCACCTGGATTGCATAGTCCTCCATTCCTGGAGGGGGAACCCCGTACTTAATTGAATAGCTTGCTTACGGAAATGGATGAAATCATCACTTCTGGATCAAGAGTAGTAAACCGAACTGGAATTGCATTTCCGCCTTATTCAATAACCAAACGAGATCCGTCCTCCCTATCGCCCGACGAAGCAAGCTCGATAGTAAGCATTGGTCCTAGCTTGAGAAATCCATAAGAAAAGGAGAATCTTCTTATTCTGTAGATTGTGACTGGACACCACATCGATGAGGACTGCGCTATGCCACCTGTCCTTACCCTGGGAGTACTGCTTTAGCAAAGCTAACGGTAGGGCAGACGGGTCTGGGACCTTCTTTCCTTTCATAGGCTGGAGCAAACCTTGCGTTTACATAGCTATGCCCTTTAGTTGCATGTTCAACCTAGGTAAGACCTGCGGGTTTATCCATCATCCAATCCACAACAAACAAGGGCAATTTGAACATTGAGCTTCTCGCCTACAAGTTCAGGAGCAGGTCCAAGCCTTACTCTTGACTGTTTAGGAGTCGCATTGAAGATTCGAAACCTAAGTTCACTCGGGAAGTAAGAGACTATGAAAGAAAGTTCCTCGAAGATCTTTCTTCAGCCAAAAAAAACATTACGGGAAGTGAAATAGCTAAATTGCCCAGATTCGACCGCTTGCCTGACTGATAATCAGGAAGATGAAAGTACCTTTAAATATAGGACTCAGTCTTGCATTCCTCACTTTATTCCAGAAGGAGGAAAAACATCCCCGATTCTAAACTATCTCCTCGAAGTTGCTATCAACGGGTTTAGCTACCGATCCGTGAAGAAGAACAGCTTGTAAAGCTCGCACGACGAAAGAAAGAGCTTTACAAGCGGCATTGCTAAAGCTTTGTGTCTGGCGCTGCGGTAATGCCATGCTTGCGCGCTGCGGTGCGCTATTGCTTTGCTTAGCTTTCTTCGGCGAATTGTAACTGCCCCCAGGATTGCTCACAGTACAAAGAAGGAGACTGTACGAAAGGTTGACTCACAGAGACTTTCCTAATCTTTCTACCACTGGTTGGTACGACATCTAGGGGAAATGAAATGGCAACTCGTATGGTCTGGAACTCTACTATGGATCTAGAATCTTCCCTCGCCTCACTAGGACCACTAGCACAAGCGAGTATAGAGAATACACCACTAGATATCGTTTCGTAGGCAAAGGAAAGGGAAAGGCATTAGCAATTGAAGCACTTATGACTGAAACCCTTTTTTCTGCAATTGAATGAGAAGGCACTGGAACTAGCTCGCAAGCATAAGCAATGGCGGGACAAGAAGATCTATTTTCGGACTTTGCCGGGTTATTAGGTAACAAGCCAACAAGTCGAACAACCGGAGGTTGAGGAATCAGTCTCGTCCTGGGTTGGTTTGGCAATGCCCAAGTTGGTTGGTTCGCCTAGTTCGTGGGCAAGATAAAGATGCTTTAGTCCGTGCGAATTCCTCTAAAAAATCCATATGAGCAGGAAAAGCAAGGGAGTTAAAGTTTCCCAAGTTGTTCGGGAATGGAGCAAAAGAAAGACAAGTTGGAGAGCGGATGTAGGTAAATTCTGACCCAGAAAGCAGATACATGGCTTTGGACTCTCTGGATGAAATCAGAGAAAACAAACGCCAGGGAAGCATTTTCAAGCATATCAAGAACGAATAAAGCGACACTATGATAAACTGGTTAAGCCAAGGATGTTCACAGTAGGCGACCTGGTCCATGCTCCCCTAACAGCAGCCCTGCCCTCTCTGGGGCCTTTACTGGAAAGGCTGCCATCTTCTTCTTTCATGCCATTCCAAATCCGGAACTACAGCTCACTAATCAAACTCTCCCTAAGCCTTGTGGCTTAGTGGCTTACGTACCTACTTATCACATCAGTTAGAAGAAGGCCAAGTCCTGCTGAACTCTCTTTCCCCTTGAGCTTATGGGCTACTAGCCCCGTTTTTGTCCACGCCTATTGGCAACAGGGGCATAAGTTCATATCCCGAAGCGAAGATAGTAAAAAGACTTGATTTCTACGGGCTCTATATTGCGTTATAACGCCTTTTCAGGTCAGAATGTGGAGTTTGGCATATGCCTACTCTTACCGAGATCTTTGGAGATGATTCCGTACTACAATTCGGTGGAGGAACTTTAGGGCACCCTTGGGGAAATGCACCCTGTGCCGTAGCTAATCGAGTAGCTCTAGAAGCATGTGTACAGGCTCGTAATGAGGGACGTGATCTTGCTCGTGAGGGTAATGAAATTATTCGTGAGGCTAGCAAATGGAGTCCTGAATTAGCTGCTGCTTGTGAAGTATGGAAGGAGATCAAATTGGAATTCCCAGCAATGGATACTTTGTAATCCAGTGATTACCGATTTCCGGGTAAAGGATTTTTGCTTAGCTGCTTAGCGAATCCCCTTGCTTCATAGTGAAAGGCGTAGGAGCAAGATGCAGGAAAGCCAGGTGCTAGCTAGGTCTGGTCTCTTGCCATTGGCTTAGCCTTAGCCGTAAGGGCTTTCGTTAGCCTTAGACTGCGTCTTCAGGTACGTTGGTGATTCTTCATCGGATTCCCTAAACATGGGCTAATCCTTATCCTTAAAGATTCTCTGGGAAAGGGCTCCGTAACATCTATCTCAAAAGAAGGAAAAATGGCAAGCTGCGAATCTACATCGATTTCAGGAAGTGTGCCTGAGGGCTGACCCCTGGAAATTGACTCGGCTTTCTAGTTCATCGGAAGGGTATTGAAATCAGTCAAAATCGAGCTAAAGCCATACAGGAAGCTCGAGCCCCAACAACAAACAACAAATAAGGAGCTGAAGAGATTGCTAGGGCAGGTCCATTTCCTTCTTCGGGATCATATCCAGAATACCGGAGGTCGGGATCAAGGAACTCCTGCTGGATAACTTCTGCTTCAAACAGGACTTTAAATATTGCTTTACTTTCATGGGGAACTTCACTTCAGATAAGTATCGTTTGCGTCGACAAGCGAGTTCCCGCATTAACAGCCTTCCCATGATTTGGTAACGGATTCAAATTCACATCGGGTTCTCCTGTCAACTTTGCGAAGTCAAGCTCGTAGACTCTCCTTTTGCCTGTAGGCTGATCTCCATATGGATGCGCGAGTGAAGGAATGACGGGACTCCTCCTCTTTCCCAGGGACTTTCTTCCCTATTCCTCTATCCTAATCTGGGGATAAAGAAGACATGGGCTACCGCTAAACCTTTCCTCAACTTCAACTGTTTTGTTTGGGACGCTCCGGCACCTTAAATGCGAGAAGTGCGCTATTTCCCCAATCCAAATAGTCAAAACTCACGTAATCGTAATAAGAAGAGTTGCTTTCTCCCTTTTTCTTCAGTCAAGTTCAGTCAAATCCGAAGCAGCTACGCCTATTGAAAGAAGAAATCTTCCCTCGTCCTTTAACCTGGACTCCATTCTTCCTCTAGAAGGATAATGGGATCCAGACTATAATCAAGCTATGATCGTCAAATTTCATATAGAAAGATCAGGTTATTGCTCATCATCTGGTCTATCGCTCCTTTTGAGAGTGACATAAGCCTTTCCCCTGCAGTGAAGTTTCTTCCTTCCCTGACTTGCTTGAAAAAAAGCATTTCTTTTCCTCCGGGAAATACTTCACACTGGAATCCGGTCTGTCTATCTTACATCGGTTCTTCCATCTCGTTCATACCCGGCGATGAAAAAGCTTACAAGGAATATTAATTAAGTCTTAATCTTGCTCTAGGGATAGGATGGAATTCAATTGCTTCTTTGCCAACTCTAATATGATAAAGCTTCTCGATAAGCTAATGTAAGGATTGATCTCTCCGGAATATTAGATCTTAATGTTTCCCTAGTTACAGAGACAGGAAAGTCTGATTTATCTGATTCTCCTTAGGGACCAATGGGAAAGAAGCAACTGAGCAGCTATAAAGCCGATAGGGAGAGGTACGAAAGTCATTCATATATACATACACGCTATATGAGGCATAATAGCTCTATCTTATCTAGCCTAACCCTAACCTAAGGGCTGACCAGCTACAAAGCTGACTGAGGAGTGCCTTTTCACAGTTGTCCTGAGGCGGACTACTGGTAGTAAGGACCTTCGATTTATAAACGTAGAAGGTCTGCACTATCTATATAGTGAAACCTCCGGGAAGCTCAAAATGGCTTGCTTTCTCCATTTGTTGGATCTCCTTTGGTCACACCTAGGTGCCCACCCATGTTGGGCACGTAATGATGACTTCCATTAAAGGGAGTCCGGGGTGCGAGCCCTTTTGAGGTCCTAGACTAGTGGTTTCGTAGCGCATAGGAGCTAGGGGCCGGGCTATCCACCGCACACATAGAATGAAGAATGTGTGTCCTAGATGCAGTGTTCTGCCCAACCGACTGAGGTTGGGTATAAGGAAGCAGGGGGGGTTCTACGCGTATTATCCCAGCATTCATCCGGAAACAGATATATCGCCGTGATGATAAGGCTGACCTTCTGGTCAAATTATGGCAATTTCTCTTATCCAGAAAATAATATTAGTAGCCAAGAGAGTCTCAAAGGCAACTTTTGATCCGATTGTTAGTCCCCCGGAAAAGGTCGTTTCCACTGGGAGGTTAGCTGAGAAGCTTCCTTCCTTGGTGGCGCGATACCTCCTTCCTCCCTTGGGTCTCGAGTATACCTCTCAACCAAGGTAGCAGAAT